>NC_135357.1:32459301-32767078 GCF_051622035.1 Arctopsyche grandis
AACCAAACAAGGAAGAAATATCAAATTATATCTTGCTATAAACAATTTGCCATTTAAGAGTGGACCGTCAATCTTCAACCAATCCGTGTTTTTTGAATGTTATATAATTAATATTGTAATTTGATATATTATTTAATTTGAAATATCTGTATTTGATAGTATAATTGTGCATTTTTTTCGTTTGTGTCATATTTTTTGAAGGGTGACATTGAACTTCAACCAAGGGCGGCATAGAACTTCGCCTAAGGGTGTCCCTAGACTATGTATGTACATACATAGTCTAGGGACGTCACTGGTAATTGTTAAAAAAATCTACACCTATTCACAAACAATTCTTACGGTTTGGCAGCCGACGCGTAAGCTCTCATAATGATAGTTTAATTTATTGTAATCCAAATCGATTATAATATCGATGATGCAATCCGATTGTCTGTCGATTGAATCGACTCGGAAAAAGGCTCCCCTTTAAAAACATCGAAAACCCACACCTCGAATCTCGTAGGTGTGTTTATAAAAGCGCTCGCTTATTACTTACTATCTAATTATCATTTATTTTATTGTTTCAATGAAAACTTTCAGCATTATTAGCTGGCTAACGAGAGGCGTCGACGTAATTTGTTTAAACTATACGGCACACTTAAACGGCCCGAACCCACGCGCTTAAACAGCAATTAAGCAAATAAATTAATTATAAATTCGCATATAAATATATGTATGTACGTATATTCCAATGGAGCGTTGCCAATATAATTAAGCACGCGTGTGTGTGTGTGTATCGGTTTCTATGCACGCCTCTGTGCGATTAATTAACGGAGGGGGAGCGTTGACCCACATTCGCCGTTCGAAACCCGTAATTTAGAAACTGAGACGGTGACACCCACATCTGCAGAACCTTAACGAGATCGGCGCGCTTGCGACCTTTTGTTAGTGGTGGTGGAGTTTTTCGCGGATTTTTTCCACTCGATCGAACGTGTGTGGGCCGAGCGCGCGAAGCGCACGCAAAATGGCGACGCGTAGATCTCGACGCGGATTCGATTCGATCGTCGTTTTTGTACCGTCGATTGGGCGATCTGTGCCCGGTTCGATCGTCGGTCGATGCGTTAGGGTTGCATGTGTCGTTGTGTGTAATGCAGTGTTTGGAAAATTTTCGATTGTGTCGAAAATTTGATGTTGAACTTTCGGGCGATTGGAAGTTTGTTGTTTTAACAATGTTTATGTATGTATTCAGTAACAGTAGATGAAGTTTTGTGATCGTGTGAAGATTTTACCTCGAGATTTTGACTGAATTTTCGAATTTTCATGGTTTAGAATAAATGTATGTGTGTGTGTGTGTGTGTGTGTGTGTATGTTGGAGAAGATTCGAATACCGTTATCTATTTATTTTATATCGAGTATTTAAAATGTGTATTTTGCTCAGTTCAATGTTTGTAAAATTGACATGTAAAGGGTAACAATTGATTTACATATTTGCTCTGTGAAACTATTGAAAAGGTGTTTATGGTTTTATTAAAAGTAATCATTGTGAATTTTTTTGTGTGAATTTTGCATGTGATAATGTTGATATTTCTATAATGAAAAATTAGCAGATTTGACACCTGAAAGATAATTTCAATTCCGGATTAAATTTTAAGCTCGTTAATCCCTAGGCTTTTGTAAAATACTGCAGCTGTAAATATTGTAGCTGCAAACAAGATACGTCCAAATTTTTGTCAAGATAATTTCGTGTCCCTTTTTTTTGCACTGGTAAAATTATTATTTAATACTTCTATTATGATATATTTAGATATGTGCATATGTGGTGATCGGATAAATGCACCCAAGAGGGCCATACCCTCGAGATATTCAAACTTTCGACGATGCAAGCGCTTATATTTGTAACCAGGGATCCCAAGTCCGAATATTCGAATACTTTTTATACGAACTTATCTTTTTATTTTCAATCTACAGCACATTTAGTTCTATTTGATGTTCCGGATAATGGTTCTCTTAAAACTTTAATAATATCTTCAACTTCTTAAGACTACAAATAAATAATTTAAAGCTACTATACGATATTCGATATTCGAATATATTCCAATATATTCGAATATTTGGGATCCCTAGTGCTTACCCTATTTTGTGGAATTTTATCGCGTAAGCTCTTCTTGAGCGTCTTTGAAAATTGGGATTTCTCGAAATTGCGCCACTACTCAGTGCATTCTTCCGGGAATCATCATATAATTTGTACATATGGACAATCGAGATTCATTCGGGAATTTGTTCGAATTGTATTCGTTTCATTGTGGTACATTGTATTAGTTGATTGCCTGGGCAACTTAAAATGACTTTTACCAAATACGATATTTATTTCTTTGGAATTTCTAGGCCACAAATGAAAAGTTTTAGAGAAAAATTTGACAAATATATACATATATAGCTTATTATATAAACTCATTTGAAAATGATTATTTAAATATAGAATAGATGATGTTCTTTTTTGTATATAGGCTTTTTTTCCACTACTCTTGCCTTCTTGGGCTTTCATGATTATTACACGATATAAACCTTATAGAGACGAGTTGTGGTTGCCTGATATATACATATGTAGATATGACTTAATTAAAATACGAAAGTAGGTACGTATAGTTTTTACACAGTTGTGGTAGCAAATTTTTGATTCTATTTAGTCGTTAAATTGAAATTTCGTTGTAATTCAATGCAATGTTTGCTTCCGAAATCCGTTCCGTCCACACTTAAAACCATCCGAAATAGAATAAAATTGTTGTTGTCGTTTCCTCAAGAAGCACCTCGTTGCACCTGTGCACACAAATTTAATACGGTGACCCGCTCGTGAATAATATTTAATTTTAATTAAGAACAAGCGACCCGCGACGTAGGGGTCAATGCGTGTGCTTGCGCGTCGTCTCCTTCATGAAATTCAAATCACGAAACGCTTTGCTTTTGCCTTCCTCGAAATTAATTAAGCAAACACCCGGTCGATTTATTATATATGTACATATATGTATGTATGCATGTAAATAGATTGTGTTTATTTTTATTCATTTTACGATTAAAATGCATGATTTTATTTGCAGGTACATGACGAGGCGACAGGACCAATAAAAAGACTGTTATTAAAACGTGTGTTTTGTTGTGATACACATTATATAAAATTTTAATAGTCAATAGTGTCGTGCGAAAGACGATCTTTTTGAAGACACAGAATTGTTTTTATCAATTTTCCGGTTCGTTTTCGATTATAACTTGTGGTGGTTTTTTCGGTGTGAGAAGGACATTTTTTTGTTGTTGTTGTTTTATTCGTATGTGATTTGAAATTGTGGTTCAAAAAAAAAAGTAAAAAGGAAAACTGCAGGCGAATTATCCTCCGTTGTCCCGTCGAGTAAATGCCGATATCTGCGATCGGTCGATAGGATTGGGAAGCTGCGATCGAAGTCTGCCTATCATCGAATGATGGCCTCGGACAACGACGAAAATTGCAATGAAGACATTGGCACCACTTTCGTCGATTATAGGTAAACAATAATAATTGCCTTTATTATTTTTTTATCGTTGAAAATTGGGTCGTCGCAGCAAATGTCATTGTCGTTCTCTTTTTATGTTATTTATATATATTTATCGCCACTCAAACGGTTAAGCTTCCGAGTTGGAGACAAAAATCATACATATATATATATCTATATATACATCAGTGAAGTGTTTTTCAATGTTGTTTATAATTATTCTTGTTTATTTCTGCCACAGTTAAAAATAGTATCATTTTCAGACGGTAAACATTAACTAAGCGAAAGATAAACTCCACGTTCTATTTCGGTTACTGAAGCGTGTCAAGTGTTATTAGTTCCCATCAGCAGTGCTAACGCTAGTAATTTTATCTCTACAAACACACACACCGTCATCAAAATATATTGTATACACACATGTGTACATATGTGGATGTATGTACACATGTGTGTATACAATATCGTTAAAAGTGTATAAGCCGGCGTTATCTTTCCGTTGTCTCAATAAGGTAAAGGTCGTTCGCAAGAATCACTCTTGGATAACGATCCAAAGATCGTTCTCTATATCCCGTGTCACGTGGATTTGACGAGTGTGTAAAACACACGAAAAAACTGTATGATTTTTAATTAGACGTTTGCGAAATTTGTATAAGTCGGTAAGGTTAGTGCAAAGTTAGTGCAAATTGATATGATGATTATGATTTACCATTGCTAGACACTTCAAACGTGGTTTATGTATGTCTATGTATAATACATATTTGCACTGCAGACATGCAATATATGTACATATGTATCAATAACGTTAATCATTATTGTAAAGTGAACATTTCAATGATATCTACAAATACATATAATAATTGTAAGAATGGCAACTGGTGGAAAGGCATTCGAATTTAAATTGGCATAAAA
Organism: Arctopsyche grandis; assembly: GCF_051622035.1. Classification (NCBI taxonomy): domain Eukaryota; kingdom Metazoa; phylum Arthropoda; class Insecta; order Trichoptera; family Hydropsychidae; genus Arctopsyche; species Arctopsyche grandis. The sequence continues at coordinate 32,463,711 of NC_135357.1, forward strand.
CAATATACGGGACCGGTTTTTTAACAATCGTACCGTACATACATAGTTTGATATTTGGTGTATTTGAATGTTTATTTGATTTTTTGTGACAGTTTGTGAGATTGAGACGTTGTTAAAATCCAGATCGGTCGTTTTATGGTGACGTTTTCCGACTTTGTTTACTGTTTTATATAAAGTTTTTGCTATATAGTGTTCGTGTGAGTGATTTTATTGTTTGCCTGTCTTTGTTTTTTATTATTTCTTATTCAAAAAGTTATAATATATATTTATATATTGAATATTATCTTCATCTAAGAAAAATCAAATCGCATTTTATAGTTAAAAAGTAAGAATGGAAATTTGAGTGTTGGAGATACAGCATAGTACTAAAAATTTTAATTGATTTAGTTATTTGTTTACTAATTTTACCACAGAGACATTACAGAATACTCTAACGCATCACTGTGACCAAACATATAAACATACTATATATAAGAATACAGACATATAAGCATAATATAAAAACTATATAAAATAATTAGCGAGACATCTATGTAATAGATAATACATTTTCGAAATCATATTCAAACAGTGGTGACATAATGGGTAGGATGGTTTTTGCCAATTTGATGGAGGGACCGCTTCAACAATTAAATCAGATAAATAGGCAAACTCCAATTGGAAACGATCGACTTGGAGTCACAAATATCCAAGTCTGATCCGCAGAATTTAAAATTATACTCGGAATAAATTCTTTTCAATCGAGGTCAGCTCACGGAATCGAACCCGGTGACCTCTCGGTGATTAGTATCAAAGCAAACATCGAGCCACGGTGCTGGCTAAAAAATCATTCAAATTTTGTATGTATGTATGTATCGATTTTGTAAAAAAAAAATCAAATTGAATACTTTTAATGTGTATAAATTACTTATAGAAATCCAAAACACTTTTTACCTAAATAATTTGATGATTTTTTGCTGTTTTCTGTAGGCGATTTAACAACAGTTTAATTGTATTAATATTTGTAGGGAAAGAAAATCTGATACGATTCGATTTCGTTTTTCAGATCTGTCATAAGATATATATGTACGTTAAAATCGAAAATTATGAAAAAAATCTTATGTAAACAGACTAAAGCCACGAAACTAGACTTATCTAATGCCCGCTTCTCACCGAGTGATTCGAGCTGAAAAATTACAACCCGGTGATTAAAATGTTGACAATCTGCGATCGAAATCTGTTATCGCAATGCTTCGAGAGAGCGTTTACGTGTAAAAATGTCGCGATAACGTATTTTTCAAATACAACAAACACGATTCGTTTCTAAAACGCATGCATTCGCGTTGTGCAACGGCCGATGCACATAGATAGATATAGTAAATACCCAACACATACGTACATATACGAATGTGTGTCTCTTTGCGATCGCACGCGATAATTTATTATACTCGTACACATGTATGTACATTTGTATGTAGTATTTGCGAACGGCTTCGCGAGGCTTGGCCACCTATCTGTCGGCTTTTCGACGAAGCCGAGACCGGATGTGACGTATTACGAGTCGACAAGATCGCGCCCGTGGACTTTGCCGCGTTCGATCGATCACGCGCCGTTTCGGCGACGCCGTGTGATCGCCGCTTTATGTGATCAAATCGATGTGTCGATCACACTAAAAAATCGTGCGGAATCTGAAGTGATTCGGCTCGTTTGAAATTTGAATCCGTTCCTAAATCAAAGCGCCCTTCGGCGAATCTTTGGTGAGGCTGTCATTGTTTGATACAAATTCAAACATGTTTAGATGTACATAATATATTTCATACATTTTTGGATAGGTTTTTTTCTTTATAAATTATATTTGGGTCTGTCGGCTTTGCCGCCTCCCCCAAGTATATTAAATAAATTGTTAGTTTTTTCTTTTGAATTTTATTAAAATTTGTATTAAAAGTAGATTGAATTTTCAATGCCTATACAAATTTATCGGTTGTTGCAAGTTTTAAAGTGTCGACTCGTTTATGAATTGAATTTAAATTTTATAAATTGCATGCCCTTTTGGTTATGCTATATTTAAAGCGTAAGTTTAATCGAAATATAATTAAATTTGTTTTAGAAGTTTGTATAAAAGCTGATGTTATGATATTTTTGATTTTTAAATGCTTTTTATTATTACTAAATTATGTTCACAATATATCTTATATCTATTTTAATAGCTACTGATCTGCTGATCGTTTTCTATTTTACACTTTTAATTTAATTTTGTTAGTGATCATAGTATTATATTATTCCAATGTTAAATTACATATATTTTTTATATACATAATTTCCTTTTATATTGCAAGTAGTGAATTTTGATTTATTCATATATTTATTTATTTATAATTATACAGTGTTGACGAATAGTAGGTAGGTAACCAATTTATGAGGAACTGTTCCAACAACTAAAACAGTTAAATTGGCAAACTCTGATAAGAAAAAAATCTACTTGGGGTCCCAAATATCGCATAAAAACCTCAAATCATACAACGTGTGATTATTTTCCCTCAACATCTAACCAGGACTCGAACCCGGGACCTCTCGGTCATTAAAAATATATACTAACCACCGAGTTATATCTTATATTATTTCTAGCTGACTTTGTAAATAATTTTTAAAGAATGTATGCAAAATATTTGATTTTTGATTTTTAAATGCTTTTTATTCTTACAAAATTATGGTCACATTACATTTTATATCTATTTTAATAGCTACTGATCTACTGATCATTTTCTATTTTACAATTTTAATTTAATTTTGTTCGTGATCATAGAAATATATTATTCTAATGTTAATGTACAGGATAATAGGAAAACAGCTCAAAAACCTATTTATAATTCTTATAAATACTCATAATATATGTACATCTAATACATAATATTAATTAAAGACTCTCTAAAAGCGATGACCTATGTTATTATACATATAGGAAAGTCTTATTGTTGTGTTGTTATTCAATTATAATTTTATTAAATATATTCATTTTCGGTTAGGGCACATCCCTATTAGCTCAAAGTATAAGTTTTATTATAATATAATGTAATTTGTTGAAGAAGTTGTTCGCATTTTCAATGCATGTATTAAATCAAAGTTTGAGGTCGATTATTGTATGAGAAACTGATAAAGGTTGAATCAATTGTGAATTAAATTTTTATTTATTTATGTAGGTAAATTGTTTCATATAAAATTTGGAAAAAATGAGATGGGAAATTAAAAAGTATGGAATTAATATGTATATTTTTAATAGATATTTGAAATACTTAATAGCTCATATCAGCCAGGCTGTTTTCGAGTGCTTGTGAAGTTTGTTTGGTTTCAAATTTTTCGCATTGATAAAGGGTTAATGAACACACAAAGAATGCGAAACAATTTGGTATATTGTTTCATATAAAATTTGGAAAAAATGAGATGGGAAATTAAAAAGTATGGAATTAATATGTATATTTTTAATACATATTTGAAATACTTAATAGCTCATATCAGCAAGGCTGTTTTCAAGTACTTGTGAAGTTTTTTTGGTTTCAAATTTTCCGCATTGATAAAGAGTTAATGAACATATGTACAAAGAATGCGAAACAATTTGGTATATTGTTTCATATAAAATTTGTAAAAAATGAAATGGTAAATTAAAAAGTATGGAATTAATATACATATATATTTTTAATACATATTTGAAATACTTAATAGCTCATATCAGCAAGGCTGTTTTCAAGTACTTGTGAAGTTTGTTTGGTTTCAAATTTTCCGCATTGATAAGGGGTTAATGAACACACAAAGAATGCGAAACAATTTGGCATATCGCATAAATAAAATTTTTGACGTAGTTTATCGCGATACACATTTATCATAATCAACATAAAAATCGCTCTTATCTTACACTCAAGTGTTCAAGTACGTTCCTAATCAATGCCGTATGCTTCACCTGTGTATAAATGTGTGTGTGTGTTTTTATTATTGAATTCGATGATCGAAATTTTGAGAACTCGTGCTCATCGGGAGACTGGAATTCATTGAAGCAATCAAGCGCATTATTTTTATTTATATTTGTATCAACACATATATTTGTCTATACGTGTATATAAATTTAAAGCGATGTATTTTTTCGGCGAATACCGCAATACCCAATTCGACCATTCCACGACCTTCGGACGATCGTCGTGTCGCATCCTGAATATAAACGAGATCGGCGAGAGGACGTTAAGGTGTTAGGCGATGCGCAAAGTCGCGTCTAAACGGGAAATTTTAGCAAATTTTCCCCTCCCGATTCGAGGGATCGTCTCCGAGATCCAAGTGTCGGAGAGTGGCTGGGTCTCCAGGTGGAATTTGAGGGGTTTCAGACGTTTTGCAAAGTCTCCCCGTACCTATGTACGTCTGAAGGGAATGTTTCGTCTGTGCAAAAAGTGTCGGTTCGTCCGGTTCGACGTGACCGGAATTCGCATTCGACCGGACAACCGGACCAATCAGCCGGACTACCGTACCGGGTCAATGCTGTTAATTTCCAGTTTTTTTCCGTGTCGTTATTATATATCCAGTATATACGAGACGTGCAAATGCGACGAGTCGTAAATAAAAATCCGATGAGTAATTATCGGGTATTAAACCCCCCCCCTTTCCCCCACCCCCTCCGTATTATACGTGCAAAATTGATTGAAAGGATACTATAATTAAATGGTTGAAATGTGCTGCTTTTGAGGAAAATTTGTGTTGTTATTATATAGCAGGAAAATGCATTGAATATTTTTGTATGCAGTTCAGATGCAATTGAGCGTGTTTATTTTTCATATTTGTATGCATGATTTAGTAAGTTGAGTTCTTAAGCTAAATCAAAGGATTGCATATGTATGTATGTATGTATATATATTTTTGAAGGAAACGTCACTTAGAATAGGATTTACTGGATGCTGTCGAAACTTCAACATGTTTTGAGATATTATTCTGTATATTTTCGAATTTTTTTTTTTAATTCTGGAATAGCTCAGTTTCAACAACTTGATGGATTTATATTACATATCATTCTATGCAATTTTGTTTAGAAAAGTTTTGTTCCAAAACATCTCATGTCTCGTTTTGAAGATGATGTCTGCTCTTTGTGTTCCTTTGCTTTTCATATATTTTTGAGCCTATTGAATGAGAATGTTTGTGTTCCTTTGATTTTCTTATATTTGTGAGGATATTGAAGGAGTAAGTGGTGTTTATCTATTTTCAAATATCGACATATACATATATAAGTTTTTTTATTTACGACATTTTTTTTAAATTCTGGAATAGCTCAGTTCCAAAAACTTGATGGATGTATGTATATTACATATCATGTAATTTTGCATTCTATGCAATTTTGTTTAGAAAAGTTTCCAAAACATCTCATGTCTCGTTTTTAAGATGATGTCTGCTCTTTGTGTTCCTTTGCTTTTCATATATTTTTGAGGCTATTGAAGGAGAAAGTGGTGTTTATCTATTTTAAAATATCTACATACATATACATAAATTAAAGGATAGCATCCGAGTTTAAATTTGAGAAATTTCAGAGGTTCAACTCTGTATATATATGTATATAGGTAATATGTACATATATATAATAATTATATTGTATTGTAAAAAAATAATGAAAGTTGAGGCATCGAATTCCATTCATCATCTTCGATTTCACCTTGTTCTGTTTATTAATGTAATATATGGGTTTGACCTCAAAATTATGTGTTTTGGTATTGATCCTTTTAAGTGCAAGCCACCGAATTAATTAAGTAAAAACGCTCGTCGGTGTTATTTAAAAGGTGATCTCGTATAAAAGTGTGTTTACACCATTTCTGAAGTCAGTTTCTTATGTTATCGTCGAAATCGAAAGCCGGGTTGATGTTCGTTTTTCTTAAGAAATGTCGATCGTACTGAGAAAGCGACAATTTTAACGACAGTTTAATGAGAACGTTCACTTCTGGAAATTTTAACGCTTTCGCGGAACGCATACTGATTGTTTTGATGCAATTCTGCCTTACGTTGCATTTTAATTTTGAGAGAAAAATCGCGCCAAAGTCATGCCGTGTTCGATTAATTCATTCAAATAATTAATCATTCGTTTATTAATTAATCAAATTACCTTTTATACGACAAAATCATGATGATCTTATGTTAGGTTTATAAACATTTGGATGCAATTGTATTTCATGTATATATTATATATCTATAAATAATTCGTGTGGCAGGATCTGATTTGAAATTCGAATTTATACAAACTGAATGCGTGATTTAACCGGATGCTTGATTTTTAACGTTTTTAAAACGGCACCTGTTAACGGAAATGTCCGTGTGTTTTGTAAACTTGGTCGGACGTGAAGTGTTTTAAAGTTCTTTGTCTATTCGTCGGTTTACTTTAATTGATTGCGTGCTCAAAAGTGGACCAAGTCCCAGTCTAAGTTGCGTATGTGTCTATGTATGTATGTATGTATGTATATAAAAAAGTGGGAATATGTCAACTTTTTCCCCACAAAGTTAAAACGAGACGGATGGATTATAATTAATTATTATTCACTTTTTGTATGTATTTTAGGTATTTTTTTTCATTCGCCGTGTAGACTTTGCTTTCTTCTAATTAGAATAAATTATACTGCCTGTGATGTTAAGTGTGTTTAAAGATTGAAGAAGTGTCGAGTGAATATTCAACACTGCGATTAAATAGTCTCATTGAAATATTAATATTTAATAAAGCACTTTAATCGCCTCGACTCTTTCGTAATCTTTAGATTAAAACGTGTAAAAAAATTGCATTTTTAGCGTGTCATGTTCGACGTCAATAAAAAGTCGTATTAGAATTGGAATAAAAAAATAAGAGGATAGTTTACCATGCAAATGTGCTGAAGGTATAAATTATGTGCGGTTGCATAATTCATAAAAACGCGTATGTATTTATTGATTATAAATATTTATAAATAAATTTAACGATTTAATTAATATTATTGATTGATAAGTGAGTCATACGATACGAACGATCTTTGCAGTTCAAAGTTTACGGAAACGATTTGACATGATGGATATTTTTATTATGAATTGATTGATTGATTATACATACATAGGATTGCAAATGTGCTATGTATGATTTAAACTATGTATATTTTGACGTAGAACTAAATATATTTTTTGAGGAACGCAGAAATATATCAGAGATTATTTTTCTCATAGCAATAATACTTGTGAGATACAGAAAGCATGGCGATTTGTGATGATATTAATTAATTGGCCTGTTAAGAATGTATGAAATTTTCTATGAAGTCTCGATCTAATTTATTTATTTATTTTTAATTTATACCAGGAAGGCCTAACCGGTAGTCCCCAGTGCATCTTTCTGGCTAGAAATATTGTACATTTGTTACAAGTATTATTAGTATCATATAAAGTAAATACATATCAATTAAAATCCATAGAGACATCTTAGGTAAATTATGTAAATTTGCAACATTTTTTTAAACAATTCAACGAAATTCAGTAAATGCATATCGATTAACATCCACGTATGGTGAAATTTGTAAATTTGCAGCATATTATACAATTCAGCAACATTCGAGATTGCTGAAAACTTGAGATTTTGCGAGAAAACGGGTAAGGTTGCCAATTTGTTGGAACCGTGTGAAAGTCTGATAGGAAACGATCGATCTGGAGTCACAAATTCAAAGTATGGCAGCAGAAATCAGTGGGATTTGAACACGTGACCACTTTGTTCAAAGCATTATATGTTAAACACTAGTCTAATCTGCTAATTTAATAGCAAATGTATTTTGTTCTTGATTTATTTTCAAATGCTCTTTTTTGGCAAAGAAATACGTCTAATAATGACACTTTTTAACTCGAGATAATTCATAATGATGCTTATATCGTCGACGTTTGTTTGAATAGTTATTTAGACGTGTTGACTTGCATTTGAAAAAATTGATACGATTAGACTATGTTAAGTGATATGATAAGTCTAATGATGTTAATATTGAATACAGGGCATATGTTTAAGCACTGTCGACCAATCCACTTCAGTTTCAGTATTTTTTTCGTAGTTTTTGTTGCTTTGATTCGGATAATGTGTACATATCTGGAGTCTGCGCTAAATTTAGATGAGATTTTTGGAACGTGATCGTTTTAAAGAAGCATGCCGGGTGCATATCCTTGATTCGGGACATATCGCAGGTGAGGATAACCGTACAGGAGTCGATGGAATGTAACGTCGAAGGGACAAGTCGGCGGTTCGGCGCAAAAACCAAAGGACACAGGAGTCCCTCTCTTCTAGGAAAAGTGCTGGTTTTTTTCGTCTTGCGAGGACGCAGACGAAGACGACGAGGATTCCGCTATATTTTGCGGCACGAAAAAAGCCCGCAAAAAAAGCTCAAGACAGCCGACTACTGTCGAAAGCCTCGATTTATAAGCTCTCCTTCCGAATCGATCGGCTTCGCCGGACGAGACCCGTTTCTTTCGCCGCTTTTTCACTTTTGTTGTTTCTTTTTGTCGTGGGTCTGTTTGTTAGAGGATCGTCCGCGTGTCATAAGCGGGTGATATATGGACCCCTTTCCACGGCGACAGTGGACCAAGTCAAATAAAAACACCGCGAAAGTCTACTGAGTGATCGAAAACACCTGTCCCACTGCCGAGAATGCAATGTTTTGGATCTTGATGTGATTAGATAAACGGTCTTAGTCATTTTTGTCAGGTGTTCTGTACGGTATTAATGCTGATAGTGCGACTGTGTGTAAATATCTTGTTGGATCGCTTTTGCAGATCTATCTTACCAGAGTTCAAATCTTACATATAAAAAACTAAAGTTTGTGTGTGTATTTTTCGTCAATTTAATTAATAGTCGACAGTCTATTGTTCTGACGTCATCGAACAAATAATTCGCTTTTTTCCGATTCAACGGATTCAAAGTTCCCGGGGGCGTAGGCGCCGAGGGCGAAGCCCTAGGGCTTCGCCCCCTAAGGAGCGCAGACGCTGAGGGCGGAACCCTAGGGGGCGCAGACCCCGGGGGCGTACATATAATTTTTTATAAAAGACTTACTATATATGTTTGTTTGTTCGTGACAGTCAATTTAATAAAAAAAAACAAATGAGTATTCAAATAAATTTATATAAAATAAAACTATTCAAATAAATTTAATAAAATGCTTACTATAAGATTAGTCATGTTTAAGTGTTTTATATTACTAATACTGAGCGAAGCCGGGTAATAAAGCTAGTATACTATAAAGTATGGGGTACGATTTAGGGGTGCATTTGAAAAATTTGAAAAAAAATTACGTGTCGATAATCGAGTTTTAGCAACTGAAACTAAGTTTCAGTTCGATAGGACAAACGGTGTTCAGACACACAGATACACAGACACACACACACATTTTTTTTAGATCATGAAAATGTGATCAGTGATCGATTCTGAGTTCGAATCTGTTACTACGTACATACATATATATGTAGATAAAGTAAAAATAACGTACTCCTTAGAACGAATCGTTGGTGCATTAGAAATTCATAAAAGAAATTGCGCATTAAATAAATATATTTCTGCTGAATAAAAAAAATTACATTGAACAAAATTTTATTTGTAGTATGAAATATAAAAACAATGTTTCAATCGTTTAACAATTAACAATTAAGGTGCGCTGTAAAGGTCTTTGATGTGCATCGTTAATGCACATTTTATTCATTTTAGGTGATTTATATTATATTTTTTCTGTTGTGAAAGTAAAATGCCGATCTAATTTAAGTAATAGATTTGTAATAGGTTCTCCCAATGACCGTGTATTTTATTTTATTTATTAGAGGTTTTTGTCTTATTGCTTATTTTATTTATTTAAATAATATTATATTAAATTAATATAATAATTTTTATGTTTTATAATCTAATTATACTATTTTTCTATTGCTGTTTTTTTATATAAGAAATTATTTTTAAATTTTACATCTATATTTTTAAATGATATGTGTAATAATTTTTTTAAATTCACAAAGTTTTTACGAAATGTTTACGATAAATGCTTATTTGTTTTATACATAAATGCGCATTTAAATTGTGCTCTAAATTATATGTGTATCTATATTTAATTTTATTATACTTACATATATAGAGTTAAATTAATATGTGTACGGATTACATTAGTTAGTATTCCAATACATTGACAAATTCAACAGCAATCTTGTTATTTATAATAAGTATTGCTTTTCGATTTAAATAGTTGATTTTAATAAATTTGTATGTACATATGTACATATACATATACAAAGTTCATGAATAAAGTATTGCTGTGTATTTTATCATAGCTGCCGATTAGATAATTGATTCTATTTTTTCTGATATACGATTTATGTGTGTGTATGTACATACATATGATTGAGATTTATTGTAGATATTACGATTTTCTTGTAGATTATTTATTTGTTATGAAATATTTAAAGGCCCTGGAATATTTGACGATTAGTTTAAATGGTTGTTATTTCGAATGGTAAATTCGATTGATTGATATCGAATTTCGATCGATAAAAAAATGTTCAAGTTATAATTAGATTTTGAAATATGCGATATACATATCTAGCATATGTATTAAGAATAGTCATCAAATATTTTTTTTTGATAGATTTAATTTATAAAAATCAGTACGATATGTATGCAAAATGGTGAAGATTGGTATATACATGCAATATTATAAAATTTTTCCATTCGTTGAGATCGTCTGTATGTTTGTTGAACATTCGTCTTCTTTGATTGACGACCGATATATTTTCTATATGCATATCTACATATGTATGTATACTTCAGTACAAAAAAGCTGTCCAAACATCATACAAAAAATCAACATGCATTTCTATGTGTTTTTTTTTTTTATATATCTACGTATATTTTGAAGCGAGTATATTTATTGCAGTTTGATCAGAAGTTTTTCAGGTGTTCGAATGTTTGCCCTATAAATATTTTTATCAATTTACACATTACGTACATACAGACACTAGTTTTGGATTAATTTATGTTTGCATTTTATTTTAAATACCAAAAACGACAATTTAATTGAAGGCCATCAATGCAAACATCGGTCAAATTCATTAACATTTTTATTAGTATATACCGTTCGATCACATCAAATCAATTTGCGTCATTTTGGGACCATAAATACGTGCGCTATAGATTTTTTTAAAGCTTCACTGTGTTCAACGAAAATTCGTCATCTGCTTTTGAATCACTTCCACTCTTTAGATCACTGATATTTTACCGTCACACGGGGGTTGGATAACATTGAAGTAGGCTAATGTCTCCGACATGAAGCTAGAGTAGTTGAATCATTAAAAATTACATCGAAATCATGCATCAGATCGAAGCGATGACAGCTATCTATCTATCTATTGTAGTATAGCTATCTATCTGTACTTCCTACTGCCCCTTCACAACCCAATTAAACAGTGGTGACATTTACTTCTTTCATTCTCATTTATCTGATTTGAGATACATACGTTATTTATATTTAATATCAACGGGTAAAATACCAGTTGCTTGTATTTCGAGGTTGATATTTTGCATGTCGGATCGAGAACACGTTCGCTAATTAATCGCGTGGACGAGTTTCAGTCCACTTTAGGTCGAGGGGACGTATTATAGAAACGTTTAAAGTTGGTGTTATAATGCAGTGTGACGAATTTACGAGCTCGTTATAGCGGAGTTAAAGCGCATAACGAATTCGATCGTGCGAAGAGAGCTCGAATGTCAACACTATGCATACGTATGTATGTATGTATGTGTGTTTTTGTAAATCTGAATATACTACATATGTATATATGTATGTATGTATGTATATTGGTATAAATAAGATCATTTTAAAAACAGAATGATGTTGTTTTGTTAAGTACATAATGTTAAATATTCGGAATTGCTTTGGTTTCAGTACTAATTATACTAAGTATATAATTATTATGCTTACTTTAAAAGATCAATTCTTGGCTCTATAGTGTTCTGTATAAATGCTTCTGATTTAAATATGAATCAATTAGGATCGTTTTTTTGTTATTGTATTATTTTTTTAATTTAAAATATGAATCAATTTATATACATTTTTATTAAATATAATAATAGAATAATATTCTGTCAGAATATTGAAGTATATACTTTGATCTAAAATTTCAAACAATGATATTAGATGTATGTATAATATTTTAATCAATTTAAAAAAATCATACATATCATCATCATCATCACTAGTCACCGGACCCAGAAGGTGCCGCGTATTGTTCAAAGGTTGTAAATTCATTGTTAAAGGTTTGCCGAACCTTTTTTACAAAGGATTTACAACAATGAAACAATGGATAGCACTGTGACTATCCTACCTCTAATCATCACCATCTACTGCTAGATGAAGGCCTATCAATATGTCTCTGTTTTGGGCCACTTTCGTCCACACATTTTCCTAATTTCGTCTACCGATCTTCCCTGCGGTCTTCTTTTTACCCTTTTGCATTCTCTCGGATACCATTCTAACACTTTTATCCACCTTTCGTCCATTATTCTAGCCACATGACCCACCCATTGCTATTTCAATCTCTTTACATCAACTACATATGCCAGTGCATTCAAAGAAGTGGGTATGCTTGGCAAAGCGAGATAAACGCATATTTTGCAATAAAAATTGATCATACTCAAAAGCGGCAATAAAAAGAGTCTCATTTGAAATAAAACGTCTTATTATGACTCCCTTTCCATACATACGTATGGATAACAATTTTATGTATTTTTACATTTTCGACAAGACCTTTTCTAATTCCAAATTTCACACATTTCAATTGTATAATTGGCTACTTTTATTCGTCAAATTTTCAACCCTTTAATTTAATATTTGCATATGAAATGGTATGAAAAAAGTAACTGTTATAACTGTTCAAATATAATACTATAATCGCTTTTGAATAGCCAGCTGTCATCCCGTCGATCTGACAGTCGATTCCGATGTAATTTTTGATGATTAAATTACTCTAGCATCATGTCCGAGACATTTGCTCATTTCACTGACTGTGAAGTGGTTCAAAATCAACGCACAGAATAATGTACTGAAAAAAAACTTTTCCAGAGTGTAAAATTATAGTTTATATTTAAAAATTAAAAACGCACACACATAACAGAAGACTTGTTCTAAAAATTGGCTCAGTTGAAAATTCGATTCGTTTAAGGGGGGCCGCATGGTGACAGCTGGGACTAGCATCGGTGCGCATCAGACGCTCGGTTTTCCCCGATACATTTTGTTTGCAAGAAGCGGACCGAATTCAAGGTTTTCATACCTTGGCGTTTTTTGTGCGTCTAAACCAGGATTTTGATGATGATTCAGTAAGTCATTAAGTGGTATGGGAATGAGTGGCCCCTCCTCGAGTCGAACTCTAACCTTCTGCCCACAAGACCGAGACGCTTCACGCTCGGCTGCTACCGCTCGTCTTCCACGATAGCGATCGTCAACCATCCGAGGATAAAATGGGGACCCCCCCGAGGATAAAATGCGTTGTGACGTCATCGTCTTGAAGGGGAAAAAGGTTTCGGTCCGCTGGCGAAGCAATTTTTCCCACACTGGGTGTGTTAATGTGCGCAACATTATAACCGAAATGCACGAAATAGCGGAAACTCAATTACTGTACGCGTACTTCGTCGCTTGTTTACATAGTCCATGTATATAAATATATATATATATGTATGTATGTACGTCCGTTTCTAATGTGTTTGGTTGTAAAGGGTCTTATGTCGAAATGTGGCAGAGTGATTTGCTCTCTTACATATGAATATGTATGAAATTTGTTTGTTTAATCTCTGACGTATAATATTTTAGTCACGTTTAGTTCAATACTATTTTAAATTTGAACCATTTTGGGAAAGATAAATCAATTTTTAGATCAATTTGGTCCACATTATTCTTTTTAGATTAATATCAATTGTCAGTTTTCATTTAATAGTATTGGTAGATGTAGTAAATGGTTGCGTCTTTGATACATACATACTTATAGAGAAGCTCACTTAAACTACTGAATAATATATGCAAGTTTTTTTTTCATATACATTTGTATATTAAAGTGTCTTTTGAGGTCGTTTAAAAGGTCAAAATGTGATATTTTTTTTAGAAGAATTCAATTAAATGTGAATTATAGGGTCCCCGCTGTGTTTACGTTTCAATGTTTTTTTTTTTACTATTTATGTACGTATTCATATTATAAATTTATTTTATAGATAATTATAGTCCGTATTTGGTAAATTATGTTCTTCATATTTATAATGTATTATATACTGCTACATTTTGGATGATTGCATAAGTTCATGTCCGATTTTTAAAGCGTTTTGTATAGGTAAACGGGCATGAATTTATGTTATAATCTAATACTTACATATGTATGAAGATTTTAAGCTTTATATTATATATATTTTATGATCTTCTTTAAAAATCAGGTTTGAAATAACAATAATTCCGTTTAAAGTCGTAATAATACATAAGTGCGAAAAATATTCTTGCGTATTTCCATATAGCCACATTCATATGTTATGTATGGTGTACGTGACGTAGACTTGACAGCAGTAGCCGACAAAATCTATTCATATTATACAGCAGTACATAGATGTCACCGCAACGTATCAAAAAAGCCGGATTTTTTTGGCCATTGTGGAAAAATTCACACAGGACGTAACGTCATAGTGGCGAGTGCACGCGTACTAACGAAAGTGCAAATGAATATTTTCGGAAATGTCAATTGTGACAATATTGACACGACAGTACGACATAAGCAATATTGATCGATAAATTCCATATTTGAAGAAATGTAGGAGAAACTTGTCGGTTGCATATGGATATGCATACGCGATATGCAGACCTCCCAAACAAATGCACTCTGCACGTGCAACTACACCCGGATTCGGTTTAGGGAACACCCACTGTTTACGGTCACAGCGGGAAGTTGAAGCAAAAAAAGAAGGACGTGACGTCCCATACGATTCAGTGTGTTTTCGCCCTTAGTCTTTTCCGTGCACTGATGTTGCCCTGCAGTGTTGGATAGTAGGAATAAACCTTAATTGGTACGCATGCTGAATTAATGATCTTGCGGTAAAACTTTGATTTTTTAGCAGTAAATAAATACAGGTTTTGATGAGTGATGAATTTTGAATTACCGTTTCGTCACAAAATTTGTTTTGCAATACGAGCTCTTAAGCCAGTGTCATTTTTTGACTATAAAGTCAATCGATAACGATGGCGTAAATTTCGCTCGTAAGCTCATTACATGTCTGACTGACGCAAAGTGTCGACTTTTCGTCATTAGACACGCTTCAGTATTGAATTTGCATAATTGAAGTTCATATTTACGCAAACATGTGTTATGTGCATGACCTTGACTCATTAAGTGCTGTTTTCTTTTTATGCAGTAGTAGGGTTGACTAATATAATATGTATATACCTATATATATTTATATTGTAACACTTTGATGTCAATAGTATTACGTAGTGATATGCAGATTGGATATAAAATTAATTAACAGACAATAGGATGGTTAAATTATATTAATTATTATTATATCGTCTTGATTTTGATGGCATGTTATTTCATTATGATAGGAAAATGCATATAAAATAGTTGAATTTTTTCATATACAATACATCTATTTTGGTAAGAGTAGTATTCTGGTGCATTAAAAATGATCATTTAAAATAATATATGAATTTATACGTATTTTATTTAAAATTTTAATTCTGATTCTGAAATTGTGTTTGAATACTTGTGCAATAAATTAGAGGCACGTTCATATTAATGTATTCTAGTGTAAATGTACCATTATAATATATATAAAAAAATACACGGCTACAATAAAAGACATGCTATTTTTGAATTTATAATCGAATGTTGATTTCTATCAAAATATGACAAAGGCAAAAAAATATTTAAAAAATAATGCGTAAATGTCTACAGAAGTTGATACGTCATTTTGAATGGTTTTTTTTTCTGCAACGCAAATAAAATAAAATAAATTTAAATCAATACGAAATAAAGGGGCCCCAATGTGTCTACGTGTCGGTGTATTTTTATCGGACATTTTATTTTATCTTTCGATGATAATTAATATCATTTATAGACTGTAAAGGGTTTTAATGTTCGATGCTTTTCGCATTAAAAATTTCGTTTTGATGCTAATTTATATGCAATCTAGTATGAAAATTTTAAGTTTTCTATCGAATGTGATTTAAAATTAGTAAGAAAACAGTATAAATTGCATTATTTTAAGGAAAACATATGTACATATGTATGTAGTTTTCGATTGCCTTATCGCGTCTTATATAAAGCAAATGATCTCATTGTTTTTCGCGATCAGATCATTATCGGGTTACATATGTCACAATATGATTTATTTCCTGTGACAATTATAAAGTGGTGTAATATTTAATACCGTATACTATCGTATACATTGTGCTGGGAAATTTTCATTATAAATATATAGGTAACGGGAAGTATTACATATTGCATATTTACATAAATACGAAGTACGTATTTGCATAAGTGTATTGGATTCACATTTGAATATTGGCCATGGTCCATTCAATCTGTAATCTGGACGATAATTATGATTAGATTAGTGCATTTTTATGTACATGTGCCGAACACGTTCAATTACTCTAAAATAATATTATAGTAAATATTATATAAAACATATGCATAGAATAATTGTTCATACTAATTGCGCTACGTGTTTTTTCTCGTCACATGTAAAAATATGGCTTTTATCTTCTTTTTTTTTTTCAAAAATTACCCCTTCCTTATCCTCGTTTTTTATATGTACATATGTATGTATGTATGTATGTATGTATTTAGAAGCGATAAAGTGATTCGAATTTTATTGTTGTCGATTTGATATCATCGAAGAAGGGACTCGTGTATTACAATCGGTGAGATTTTGTTTTTATTCTTCTACACTAGAAAGGTTTTGATTGTTAGTTTTTTTATTTATTATTGTTGAATAACATTGAAGCTTACTGTTTTGCATATGAAAAATACGAAGTATACAAGTCATTTTTTGACGTCTCAAATATTTATTATATTTAATAGTATATTTCTAGTATTTGCTTTTATATTTTATGCAAACTTTTGCGGATGTCAAAAAACTACCCTAGTGTTAGGTATATTAAAATTATATCTGTATAATCAAAATTTTCCAATTTAGTAATTCAAAGTTCAATGCTTTATAATTTAAATTAGTTTTATTTGAGATTTAGTTGTAAATTAGCATCGATTGATTGCTATACCATTGATTTTATGATTGATTAAAACAATAAATATATAGAATAATTAAATTATAATACGTATACTATTGATTTAGACACTAATACATCAAATATTCAAGTTTTAGTTCAGTTAGGTTAGATTAGGTTGGTTTTGGTTTGTAAATTTTTGCATTACTTGTATTACAATTAGTATAATGTAATAAAATACATATTTATTTATATATATTTACATATATCAACTTGAAAAAACATGGCTACCGTCAATATATACGCCGTTACATTTGAAAGTGGCTGAAGTTCAATTTTCAGTTCCAAAACCATTATCACTTATTTTAATTCGATATGTCCAAAATCTCAGAAAATTAGAATAAACGTATTACAGGTCACCGGTATTTTTAAATATTGTTAATTAAATGATATGTCAGGCTTACCATTTGCTTAGACAAAACAAACACCACTATGTTTATTAACAGGTGTTTCAGATATGTACATACATACATATGTACTTATTATATTTATACTTCAGTATAAATGTGTACAATCAAATGAATGCGTACCAATATATATGACTGTTTTAATATGCATATGGTTTTTTATTTTTAAATGCTTTTTATTATTACCAAATTATGTTCACAATACATCTTATATCTATTTTAATAGCTACTGATTTACTGATCATTTTCTATTTTACAATTTTAATTTAATTTGGTAAGTAATCATAGTATTATATTATTCTAATGTTAATCTACAGCATAAAAATAGCTCAAAAACCTATTTACAATTCTTATTAATGCTCATTATTAATTAAAGAATCTCTGAAGTCGATGACCTATGTTATCAAATAGGAAAGTCTAATTGTTGTGTTATAATTGTAATTATAATTTTATTAAATGTATTCATTTTCGATTAGGGCACATCCCTATTAGCTCAAAGTATAAGTTTTATTATAATTTAATATGATCGGTTCAAGAAGTTGTTCGACTTTTCAATGCATGTATTATTAATCATAGTATTATATTATTCTAATGTGACTGTACAGCATAATAAGATAAAAACATAAATAAGAGCTCAAAAACCCATTTACAATATATGCATATGGTAAGCTCTGTATTGTTAAAGTGTTTTTAAACACATTCGATAATGATGGACTATTCTAGAGAATAATATCGAACTATTCATCAAGTGACTAATTTTAGCGACAAAAACGTCATAAATATATGCGATTAAAACTGAGCAAAACATTTTACCTCGTTAGTCATATGGAATCTTCAAAATGGCATTTTTAGATTTGAATGTTTATATGACATTATTGTCCTGCACAGTTTGGCAACACCTGCCCGTTAACTTTCCATAGATACCGAACTGACTTCACGACGTGAATCCTCAATGTCCATCGGACGATTTTATTTTTGTTTTTTTATTTATTTCTTATACGTTTATACACCCATAACGTCGGTGTTTTGTCGGCAATGGTCGTCAGATGTGTTGTCTGCACTACTTCCGCTGATGATGACGTCCGATGAAGGACAATTGGTCACCGGCGGAAGTCGTTCAAGATCATCATCAGCGTTGACTTATCGAGAGTGTGTGCTTTTTATATTTATATAATATTATCACTTATATGTATATTGTCGATTTTCATTTTAGACACGTGACAGGGAGAGAGATCTATCCTCGAGATTTCATAAAGAGTTGTATTATAATTGCAAATGTCACTTCAAACATATGTACATATCTACATATTATATGTATACTTATATATATATATATATATATATATATATATATATATATATATATATATATATATATATATATATATATATATATATATATATATATATATATATATATATATATATATATACGTTCAAAAAGTTTTAAATGTATGTATAATATGTTCCATTTGAGTTGAAACAGTTGTTTTTTCTATACTATTAGGCATATTCCCCGTCGTTTTAAGCTCTTCCGGTATTAATCAGTGTTATTTGATTCTAAACATTTTTAATTCGATGGAATCTTACTTAGTTATATGTAGCTTATCACTTAGAATGCTGATCATATTATTTTATCATAATTACAGGCTTTTTATTACATACTTCCTTTATGTTTCACTTACGATTGCAATTCAGGAAAAAGTTTGCCTCTTATCCGATCGTTTTCATACTTTGCCATATTGCTCATTTTGGTCATCAATATAAGTAAATGGATCCTCCGCCATTACGATGGTGCAAAAATATCGTGTAAGACGCGTTTGGATTGAATTTCTGAAAAGATTGAATTTGAATTTCTGAAAAGTGCCTGACGTCTATCCAGATTTTAGTTTTAAGCATAGATGGTGGTTGTAAAATAAAATTATTGATATTTTTATTCAAAATAATAATACCAATAATTTTATATACAAATTATAGAAGAGGTATGTTTTTAAAAAACTTTTTTACCAGCCTCTTCTTAGCTCGGTATCGATTTTTTCGTCTGATTTCGTGTGACGAAATTTGGGTTCTTATCCGATCGTCAATATATTTGGAAATCAAATCCGCCATTACGATGGTGAAAAATAATCGTAATAGACACGTTTGAAAATACTTCATTGTCGTTCTCCGTGACGTCCATTATCCACATTGCCGTATTATTTATTAGCTCTGTAAGTTCAGTGAAATTCCAGTCCGTCAAAGATTTGTAATTTGATTTTGAACCACTTCCACTCTTTAGATCGCTTTGATATTTTACCAATTTACGGGAGTTAGCTAACATTGAAGTATGCTTATATCTTTGACATGAAGTGAGAGGAGTTGAATCATTAAAAACAACATTGGAATCTTGGGTCAGACCGAAAAAATTACAGCTAGATATCAAAACGCGGATTTTTACCACCCCTTAAGTGTTAAAAGCTATTTTTTTTAATAAAGTCATATATGCCTGTTCAGTCTATATATGCATGTTCTCTCAAATCCCAAAAAAAAAAATGATTCATTCATAAAAATTTATACGGAAAATGTATGTAGAAATATCGTTAATGCATTCTCTATTGGTGAATTCATATGTGAATACGTCAATAGACGGCCATACTAACAATATTTCCAAACAATTGAGCTACAAACGTATGCTCTATATTGTATATGTAAATTAAATTTATTTATTTGATGCATTCATTGTCTGTGATAGTTTCAATCCGATTTAACGCTAGCATTTCAAATCCATGTTCGCAGACTTTCTAGAGATTTTTTGTGCGTACATAAATACGTCAGTGAAAGGGTTAAAACGTCAATAAGCATTCTCGAAATTAGCCTTCGATACGTACTTAAATAACACGCGCAAACAAGAATGCTGTATTGCTTCCGTGAAAGATTAAATTAAACACTCAAAGTGCTACCGAGAAAGTGTCGAATATCAACATAGCGCTGATTGTGTTCGAATGCGGTAATGGCGCATTTAAACCTGCCAACTTCAATTTCGAATGAAATTGTACTACATATACTATATGTATGTATGTATATGTGTAGGTACATATATAATATAACCGATTAATTTTTACAATGTAACCGATGACTCGTTTATTATATGTAGTTCGTTGGCCGCGGAAATCGGTCACGTTGCAATGGTGCAAAATTTGGCGAACAAAATTTGGCTTCTCAAATGTTGTGATGACGTTTGAGAGGCGAGTGATGTTTGCACACCGGATCGAACCAGAATCCTTATCTGAGATAACACCTGCTAATTTTCATTGCGGTGACCGTTTCGTAGACTCGCGATGTGTCGACTTTTATGCTGGGAAAATTTATGCAGGCTTAATTATTAATTAATAATTATTAAAATTAAATAGCATTCTCTGGAGTTTTTAAGAATGGTGAATGTAAATATGGGGATTGTGCAAATAAGCTTACGCTACATTTAATTCAATGCTTTATAGAAAAAAAATCTCGAGTTCGAATTTTCGCATGATCACAAAACTTCATCTATTGTTACTACGTACATAGATAAAGTAAAAATACAAGGGAGCATTCGAAATACATACGTATATAAATTTAATGAGATGAATTACTTTTATTATTAATTTTTATTAAATGATTATAAATTTTTGTGCGTTTTTCAATATACATATATATATATATTTATTAAGTATTAAAATGCCCGAAGAAAAAGATCTTCGTTCAATGTGTTTTGCAAGTGATGACGTATGGATGAGAAACTTGGACATTGAACGCCAAGTTGCTACACAAAGTCCAATGTACTCAAATAAGTATGGAACGTTGAATGCTTGGCATAAATAATAAAGACAGGAAACGGAATACGTGGGTGATAAGTATGACAAGGGTAGTGGATATAGTGGATAGAGTGAAGATATTGAATTGGCAATGTGGCTAGAAGAAGTGACAATAGAAGTGCTAGGTTGGTACCCGGGGGATTGCAAAAGGGTAAAAGGAAGACCGCAAGATGGGTAGACGAAATTACGAAAATGTGTAAGGTGAGATGGATGAGAGTTACGCAAAACAGATACGAGTGGAAGCGTGTTGGAGAGGTCTTCATCCAGCAGTGGATGGTAAATGGCTGTTGATGATGATGATAAAGTATTACAAAATATTGTCAAATCTTCTTAATTATTGTAGACATATGTATAGTATAGTATAAATCAGTTGAAACTTGTGATGAAATTGAAAATCATTAAGGATAATTATATTGGAGAAGGTTATTTTTTAATAATTTTGTACCAAGTTTTAAATAATATAGTTATTATAGTTTAAATAATAGTGTTTATATAATTTAAAAAAAAATGCTTTATTATAAACAGACAATATTGATATTTTATATTCCGGTAAATAAACTGTTTCTTATCGTCAAGTTTCAACTCAAATACTAGTGCGTGCAGTTAGTAGATTTTTATTGTATATTGTATATGAAGTTCAAAAAAATAATAAGTCACAGAAAATGGTTGACGTAATTTTTATTTTTGCAAATATAACATATTTTTTGATCAAAGCAATTTGTAATTTTTACAAAATAAAGTTTATTTCAAAACTATCCAAATAGTATAAATTATATATTTATTATTTTATAATAATAATAATAACAATAAAATGACCAGTGTGACCTGACAGGTTGCCCCATAGCGTCACACCAGTCTTACAAAAAAAGAAAATTACAATGAAAAGAACAAAGAAATAAAATAACAATTAACAATCATTCATCTCATTCAAATAGTCTCGTGTTGAATCTCAAGAAACTGACCAGCTTATCAACATGACAATTGAACAGGTCCAAATGTTCATCTATCACATTAAGGAACCGGATAGCTTTTACAAGAGACGAGTATTGAAAGCAGACGTTTTTGCAGGAATAGTTTGGAGAAGAAAATGATGACGAAAAATCGAAGGGTTGTCGATTAGAACTTTTAATACTCCAAAGAAGTATTTGGAAATGGCAATAATTCTTCTCGAAGATAGTGAGTCAAAGCCTAGTATACATTGTAAAAAGGAAGTGGGAAATAAGTTGGGGTAATATTTAAATTTCGTCATATAAAGTCATCTTAGAACTTTTTTTTGGACTCTTTCTATCAACAGAGAGAATTTATATCGAGTATGTATATCAAAGTTGAGCAAATTTTAATCTTGTTCGATAATTTGATAGGAAAGCGCAATTAAGCCGACTTACGTTTGAGTTACGACCTTTTCGCGTCCAGCCCCTCAATTAAAAACTGATCCACGAGTCGCTCTGGGTTCTCTTCGGGGTTCTAATGAGGCCGAACGGAGTTCTTCGCGATCCAGAATCCCACGCGGCGATAAGAACCCGAACAATAGAACATTAATTAGCGCTGAGCGAGCGAGACAGATGTATCGCACTGCGTGTAAGGGCGAGAGAGAGATCCGACGTTGCGGCACGCGTTTCAGTTTTCATTAATGAAAATGCACAGTCATTACTATATTCGAGTTTGAGTTATTGTAAGAGACGTATGTTACGCCGCAGAGTCTGCTTGCGTAACATACGCCAAATCGATCGCAGAAAGTTTAAAATTTACCCCCTTCGAAGACTAGTTGTGGAAAATTCGCACCGTTGAATTGGGTCAATGTTGAGTTTATATTATGAATAAATAAATAAATAAATAAATATGTACATATATCAAAGTTTGATCGAACTTTGTAGTTAGTTGGCTCACAGTTACATATGCTATAGATGTGTGCAATTCTGTATGAAGTCCGTATGAGTTATAATTCAATCGAATAGTGAATAAGTTTCGTTATTAATTGACACTCATCTCTTTTTTTCGTGAGAGTATATATGTATTTATTTAATTTATTTTTTACAATTTCGCCATAGTGACCTTACAGATAAGCTCCAGGTCGTCACTATGGCTAATTTATTACAAGACATTGAAAACTCATAATTAACGAGACATCTAAATACATACACATGTAAATCGATACAATACCTGACATCTATGGTCAGCTATTACAAACATCGTATAAATACGACTAATAACATTTTTCATGTAATATGAATTTTTTACATTCGATAAACAACCGACATCTATGGTGAGAAATCTGGCGAAAATTGAGAATTCTGTTGCAAACTCAAGGTTTGCAACAGAAAATTGGGAAGGAAAAGCCAATGTTACAGGAACCGTTTCAATGGAGAAAATTCTGATAAGAAACGATCGACCTTGACAAACCAAGGTCTGGCCATAGTGGGAATCAAACCCGTGACATCAAGCACGAAATAAATCAATACTCACCACTAGACCACGCTGCTGGTTATGTATTTATATTAGCAGAAAATTATAATGTATTTATACATACAGATATCAACTACAAACCGCAAGCATCTGTATTGCTTGTAACAGTCATCAAATATAGACGAATTCGTGAAAGTGGGAGGGATATCAATTTAATTGGATGCTTCACAATGATTAAGTTAGAAAATTGCAAACGCTTACAAGATATGGTTGATCTGGGTTTAATTAATAACCAATCAGATATTACCAGCAGCTATCTATACCTACATATGTACGTATAGAGAAAATTAAACAAATTTTTCAATTCCGGCCGAGATTTCAACCTATGTATAACCTTTCTACTGGTAAATATATGTAGTTCCTTAACTAGTGAGCTACGCTCTGGTTTAAATGTATCTTTGAAAATATTAAAGTGACGCTTTTTACTAATGTTATATGTTAGTTCAGAGATATTCCTGCCGGTCAAAAATTTGTGATATAAACCACTTCCACTCTTTAGATCGCTTATGTATTTTACCGACATGTGGAAGTTAGCTAACATTGAAGTCAGTTATTGTCTTCAACATGAAGCTAGAGGAGTGTAATCATTAGCGAAGTCATTAAAAATTACATAGGAATATTGTGTCAGATCGAAATGATGACAACTAGGTATCTATATGTGGCTTTCTACCGCCCCTTTGCAACACAATTAAACATGGTAAAAGTTACTCTTTTTACTCACATTTATTAAATAATCAGTAGTGCTAGAAATGTATGCAAAACTATTGTCAATTCTAATGTTCGTAAAGTGATATAAATAAATCTTTATATATTGGCAGTTTCTTTGATATTTTCGTTTCCGTTAGAATTCGCGTAGTTCTAGGTTTAAACGCAGCAGGTAATTTTTTTGATCATAGGTGGCGTTAACTGTGATTGTTTTCAAATACGGTAGTGTAATTTCGAATCCATTTTGTGGTAGAGTGTGGGCGTTTGGTGAATACGGTTCACTCGTCGCCCACGTTGGATAATGTAATATATTATTTTTACCGACGAATTGTATTAGAGATATCAGTGTTTCTAAATGTTACCTTTCTTGGAAAATGATCGGCGTTTTCGTAATTTATGCGACCGTTGAAGGGATTTTTTAGATGGCGTGAGTTGACGTTTTTAAGACGGTTTTTGTTAGATTAAAATTTGTATGTTCGAAAAATAATAATTACGCTGTTTCTTTATGCCTGTTTACTATGATTTGCACCGGAAAAGTTTGAATTTTCCAATTAAAGGGTGTAGTTAACCCTTTGCCCGCGGATGACCGCTATAGACGTCATGCGTAAAATGCCAGTAGCAAGAATAGTGTGATTCACTGTGTAAATAAAATACTTTAGGCACGATTCACTGTTTAAAAAAGTACTTCAGATGTTAATTGACAAATTTGGTCACTTGAACAAATCTTGCAATATACATATATATTTTTGGTCGAAAACTCGATTTAGAATTTTGCTTAAAAAAACCCGCAAAAAGTATGGCATGGTCGAGTTTGGGTCGCCATTTTGTGAGTTGGGACCGATTTGACTATGCTGGTGGCTACTACTTCACTTCCTTCTCGCCCGTCATACTAAACAGTCGTGTTTACAACAATAACGCCATTTTAATCTTTTCGCTCCCATTTAGTATATAGTACTTACTGAAAATCTTATTTTCGTTTTAATAGTCTTTGATAGGTACTAATTTTTTTATATAGGTAGGTACCATAATTTATTCTATTTTAAAATGTTTGTAAACATTAAGCACTTAAAAGAACCTTTTATAATAATTGAATCTTTTCGTTTTATATATTTTTTTTGATATAACAATAAAATTGATGAGCTCACTTTTATTGTAATCAAAAATTTAAAGTGATAACAATATTGATCTGATGTATTTTGCTCAAATTCTAGATGCCCAAGATATTACTCACATTTTTATATGATGCATTTTTACTAGAAATAAAACTGTCGGAAGTGACAATTGACAATTAACACTCGATTGACTCGCTAGTGGTCATGATTTGATATAAATTTAAATTTATTGAACTATATAAATGACTAATAATAACCACAAAAGTTTTTTTTATATTGTAAGGAATGTAAAATTTACATATATTTAGTATTTATGCTATAAAAATGTCAAAAAATATGTGCACATTTGATAAATATTTTTATATGGCATGATAGCACGAGCAAAGAGATAACAATAAGCGGCAATCATCCAACCACATCCTAGTCTGTGTATGTAGTCTGTCGAATTTAATTATTTCATTATAATGAATAAAACCGTCTGCTTTTTCAAGCATCCAAAAAAGTGTCGAGTCAATTTCGCAGAAGCCAACTTTTCACATTACTGTCGATTCCCAGTACGGCCGGTTAATTAGAATTCCAGCTCAAACTGTATTTTTTCGTTGTTGCAGCATGTTGGAAGTGGGAAGGTCTCCATCATCACGTCATCCGCAATCACCGTCGACGTACCACCGAACCTACGAGCACTACGTCCATCAAGGAGCATCTCCAAGCCCGGGCCAACTGCAGCAACAGCAGTCGAACCCATCCGAGCAGTCGATGCACGATCAGATGAACCCCTCTCAGATGGTCATATCATCTCAGAACCAAACAGTGAACGACATGAACCTTCAGCAGAGTCATCTTCAAGCTCCGCACATGCTGAACAGCCTCAAATCCAACGAGGAGCTGCAATGGTCCTCGCTGGGCCATCACACGATGCCGTACAACATGGATTATAATCCGAGAGTTCATTACGACCCGTCGAGGTACAGTCTGCCTTTCGAGAACGTCAGGGACTATCAAGGAACCGCGTATCCAAGATCTGCCTTTGGCGGGAAAATAGGACAAGCTAAGGCCATCAAGGAGGCGAGGATCAGACGCCCCATGAACGCTTTCATGGTGTGGGCCAAAGTCGAGAGGAAGAAGCTGGCCGACGAGAATCCAGACTTGCACAATGCAGATCTCAGCAAGATGCTAGGTGAGTCTTATATTTATATATACTATCTAATCAATCAACGCGACATGTTATCTGTGTATGGTAAGGACTGGTTGTGTTGCGAAGAATGCCACCGTTGAACGTACGACGGCCATTAGCACCTTCTCGTGTCTCAATTTGCAATTCTCGATGCGTAATTGAGTCATCGATATTGATCATTTTTTTCTCAGCTTTTGCAACGTTTCGGGACGAAATGTTGAGAGCGACTGGCCGCTCCATAAGGCCGTGTAAATGAGGGCAATTAAACGCGCGCGACAAAAATTATCATCTCCTTATAAAAGTGTATGAGACTCGCAATTAAACGTTCGGTACTTATGAAGGGTTTGAAAGGTTCTGTACCTACATATGTGTATATGTATTTTCAAGGGAAATGTTTGATCTTGTTATATTCAAGTCGATCGTCAGAGTGTCACGTGTTTGAAATGTCAACTGATAAAGTTCAAGTGGGTTTTTCCGTTGTGTAATGTTATTTTTTTTTGTTTACAAGATCAGACAAGAAGAGTTATTTTGCTAAAATATTATATTTATTTATCTAATGAATCTTCTAGAAGAACATATAGACTCAACTTTCATTGCATTTCCGATTCATGTATTACATAATCTGTTGAATTATTTATCTATACAAAACGGAGCTGTATATTTTCACTTAAACTATACTAATATGAATTTCTTCAATCGAAATTTTTATCCTACATCTAAATAGACATTATACATAATAAAATTCAAATTTTTACTTTTACAAAAATAAGTTGGTGTATTTTATATTATGTAATACAAATACACCAATTTTATTTTATTTATAATAAACATTTCTACGGATTTGTTTTTTCATTAAAAAATATCAAAACATTCTTAAGATGTGCTTTGAACGAAGATAGATTAACGGCTCTTGGAAAAGTTTCCATTGAAAAGTACTACATAAGTGAGTAATTTCAACGAGAGAGGTTTACTTATCACTATCAGGTAAACTTTAGTTGTATATAATATTGTATCTGCATCACATTCACATTTTATATATGTATATACATATATATTTTTATTAAATAAATCATATGTGCCATGACAGGAACTACCACAAGGCGACACATATGATTAGACTATTTTTGTACATGAGTACTAACAATTTACCAAACATAACAGCACATAGAATACAATAGAGACATCTATGGACAATCAACATTTTTTTTGAAAATTTCTGAGAAATTAATTATGTATGTAGGTATTTAACAAATTGCTAATAAATCGAATTTGCGAGAAACTGAAGGTGAGGATTCCGATTTATTGGATCCGTCACAGCAATTAAGCTAGAAAAATTGGAGAATTCTTGTAGGAGACGGTCGATCTGTGTTTTTTTTAATGATTACAATATCTCGCCAGCAGCGTGTTTGGCCGGGACTTGAACCCACGACCTCTCTATTGGTATGCAATAGCTCTACCAGTGCAATGCATGTTTATAAAAAAAACTGAACTTCAGACTTTACAATATCTTATAAAGCAAATCCGTCAAAATCCATTTGATTCACGGAAACAGAATGCAAAAACATATTTACAAAACGCACGAAGAAAACGTCAGCGATTAGAAATTCGATCGAATCTACGTATGTAATCTTCGATATTGCAATTTCGCTAAATTTCCGACGAATCCTTATCATCTCAGATTTCCTCTAGCATTTCGACCGTATCGAATTTCGAGCGAAATTAATATCAAACAACCTGTCAAGTAAAAACTATAAAACATTCAAGGAAAAAAAAAAACATGAATATGAATCACTCGCGTAGAACGGACCGACGCACACTTTGCACTCGAATACATTATAATAATTATAAATCGAAAAATATCATTCGATCGATTAATTCAAAATGGAATCCATCGCATGCGATTTTTATTACAAAACGATCCGCATTCATATGCGAACGTTTATATGGAGTCCGACGAGTAAGAAATGTATCTGTATATATATATATATATATATATATATATATATATATATATATATCGATATATATATATATATATATATATATATATATATATATATATATATATATATATACATGTACATATAAATGTATAAACATATACTATATACATACATATATATGCGACAACGACAACGCCTCGTACCTCTTAAGCCTTGATTATTCTTCAATAACGATATTTTGTCCGTATATAGCGAACGAATTCATAATTGCGAGAGAGCCTTGACGTCTTTATTTATGTGTATAAATAATATTAATAATAATTTCATACATGTGTGTGTGTGTGTGTGTGTGTGTGTGTGTGTGTGTGTGTGTGTTTGTGCGTTTAATATGGCGACAGCAGACCGGTGAGTCAATAATAATTATTGCGGTTAGGACGAGCGTCATTGTCGCCAAACCGAGCTTATCACTTATCAACGATCGGTGCCAATATGCTAATATACACGCGGCCGAGAGTTCTTAAAGTGTGGTGCGAGTCTCTCCCCTTCCCCCTCATTGCCATTACCGACTTCAGGTGCGGTTCCTTGTATGGTTCTATGGTCGAATTGCCGATTCTAAAATCGAGCATGCTGTCGCAGTCACATTAAGCATGACGTATATAGCGGTCATTCGCGGGCAAAGGGTTAGCTTTCATTTATCTTCTCTTAAATTGACTCCATTGTTAGTATTTAGGTCAAAAATGTATTCCCGATATAGTAGGAAAGTTTATTCATGAAGGCTTTTAACAATAGATTATTGGAGATTTTATATTTTGAACATTGTTTGGGGAAACTTTTGGAAACCTATTAAATGACAACACTAGTCAAAAATGTTTGCGTATCTTTTGGGAACGTTTGGTTTGACTAGGACAATGCAAAAATGCTATAAATGTACATATGTATGCACATATGTGTGTCAAATTATTTTCATGTGAAAATTTAGATTTTTATCTGTTCGTTTGCATATTGGAAATATGTAAGTACTTAGTGTTGAACATGTGTTTGTGCATATATATATACATACATATGTAAGCTTTGTTTATCTGTATATGTATACGTATCACATAATCAACTTATGTTTTCTAAGAAAAAAATTGCAAAGGACTATATTTTAGTAGGTTTGTTTATTACTTCTAGACACTTTGGCTGTAGCACGTAATATACATACATATATAAGTATGTATATACGCATATTATGATTGGAACTACATAGATTTTTTTTCGAATTTCAATTCTGGTTTATCGGGACACATTGGTGATGAAATGCTTTGGCCCAATTGAGCAACTATCTAGACTATGCAAATCTCTGAAAATCGTTCTAAAGAACTTCAACTGTTCGTCCCAAAGACAGTACACTATTTAGCTCGCATTAATTAAATAATATTACTAGGCACCGCCATGTACATATGTACATAGTATAAGTACAATAGACATACTTCTTTTAATTGCACGCATATGCAACTGATTGTGTATTAGATTTAATAACAAATAAATGTGTTGAATTTGCACTACGGAAACTCATCGAACTTTAACCTCTCAGCAGACACCATTCAATTTAAATATATGTATAGGCACATTTTTTTTTCAATCTTACATCCCATCACTTAATTTCGTCTGCAAGTACATATCTACGTATATATGTATGTATGTATACCACCGTTTTCATTTCTGTGCAGTCGGACTCGAGATGGCCGTGTTATATCAGTGTGAATTAGCATAAAACAACGTGTTATCCGCGCGGGGTCAGGTGTGGGTGGAAACTCGTCCCGAAATTATAATCTCGTCCGACAACAACTAGCATTAAATAGTGAGTCATCGTTACCCAGCCACACCACAGGAACCACATCTTGGGGACAACTGGGCCCCCCATATATAATATTATGCGTACACTGTCGGCCAAAAGCTCGCCAGTCTAATATTGTGAATTCTTTCATCCATATCTACATACTCTTTTTTGTATTAAAACAGTTAATCCCTTTACTACAACGTAACTAATTGGTTGAGCGATTACATGTAGAGAGGTCATGGGTCCGAATCCTGGCTGGAATCGGAAAATTTATTCGATTTTCTCGATGATTATGAGTAGAGGTAGGACGGGAAGCGTGCTTTTTCCAGGAAACAGGGCAAACTAAAAAGCTAGAGAGCATAAAAAAAAGGTTCATTATAAAAATGAACAAAGCACGACGAACAACGAACAATGAACGGCGCAAAGTTGGTCCGCTCTTTAGTTATGAGAGAGTCTATCGCTACTG
The DNA here is from genome assembly GCF_051622035.1 of Arctopsyche grandis. Classification (NCBI taxonomy): domain Eukaryota; kingdom Metazoa; phylum Arthropoda; class Insecta; order Trichoptera; family Hydropsychidae; genus Arctopsyche; species Arctopsyche grandis. The sequence goes on from NC_135357.1 coordinate 32,494,906, forward strand.
GCAAGATCTGTAGATGGTTATTGTTAATTCCAGATTGACAATTTTCTGTTAGACTTTGCCAATTTATCTTACTCGATTGGTATGGATTCAATTTGGTTAGACTAAATTTGTTGATTTTTGCAAGAAATGCATATGCTTGCGGTCCGTAGTCAATAAATGTATACATGTATTGTATATTGTGTTTCGATATGGGCAACAAATTAAATGGCCAGTATTTTTGTCAATTTCAGTAAGTATATAAATCAGTATTTTATAACAAAATGGTCAGTATTATATTATTAAATGTCAGTATAGAAAGCATATGGACAGTATAAAAATCTGATGTACATTCGCCAGAACAAATAGAAATGCCTATCAAGATCGTTCTAATCTTGTGTTAATAATGTTAATCAAAAGGTAATTAATACTGACCATTCGTAAAAATAAAACTTACATTTTAATACTGATCATTTATGTTTAAAGAATCACCATTTAATATAAATACTGACCACTTGTATACTGAACGACGGATGCTGGCCGTTTAATATAAATACTGGCTATTTATTATAAATACTGACTTTTCATATTTAAATACTGACAAAAATACTTACCATAACTACTATACAATATTTACACAGTATGTTCGGATATGTACTTACTTGCGATGGTGACTAAACGTGTCTTACCAATGAGCTGCTATGAGTTTGTTAATTTTTATATTGAAAATCGTTTTAACATCAATAAACCATTGCCAAATATAATAATAATATTTATGCATGAAAACGGGTGCTTTTGCTTTTTTATAAGTCTCTTCGTCTGACGAAATTTTCGATTTTTTCGTCTGACGAAATTTGGGTTCTTATTATAGTTTATCCTGATATTTATATAACTGAGTCAATTTATGGACAAACCTTTGAATGAAGTGTTTATTTCCTTGTAACTGTCAATAAAACGTATTCGTATTGAGTAATTTGGACTGCATTTTGAAAAATCATATATAAAATATTTTTTTCTTTTATAATTTAGTAAGCATACGTCAATTTTTGATGGAATTACACTTGAAAAGTACTGTAAAAAATGATCTCAAAATTTTGGCCGGCAGTGTACCCGCGAGTACAAGACGAGTGGATATTCCGTGTTGTTTATCGAGCGATGATGACTGGTGTGATTTAATTTAACATTTTGATATGTAGAATAGTGTTTTCAGGGGCGGCCAACCGACCAACCCGTCTATTCCGAATATAACCATATCTAATTGGCGCCAGGAGTCGTGTCGGGGGAAAAAAAATAAAATGGCACTTAATTTTATACTCGTATTGTCGCCGCAGCGTCTTATTTGGTAGTATCAGTCCATATCGGAGTTGTAATTACCTAAGTGCTTTCCTTAATTGGATCACTATGGTCGCATTAGAGAGGATTATAGAGTTGTGACACGCGATGGATCGAACTTTGTGCGTACGTTAATATTTTAATTTATTATATTTGTTGATAAACAGCCAGTGATAATCGGCTATAATCGTAGGCTCGAATAAATTATGAGGAATCTAGACGTGTGGTGTAAAGAGTTGGTCAATCTTTTATGGCCGGCTAAGTGGAGGATAATCCCTTGAGATGAAGTCAATTTTGTGTTATATACATATGTAGGTATACCTATATTTGTAATTATTATTGATTTTATTTTATAGTTTCATATATGGAATCATTCTTATTTGATGATGTATTAAGATATAAAAAAAATCCTTCAAGTTTCCGCACAAAAATTTTGATTTTGATTTTTAAATGGTTTTTATTATTACTAAATTATGTTCACAATACATCTTATATTTATATTTAATTTGGTTAGTAATCACAGTATTATATTATTCTAATGTTAATCTAAACCATAATAGGAAAAAGAGCTCAAAAACCTATTTACAATCCGTATAAGTGTTCATAATACATCTAATACATAATATTAATTAAAGACTCTCTAAAGTCGATGACCTAAAGCAGATTGTGTTTAGGTAATCTGTGTTTACACCTGAAGGGTATAGACATTTTGTTGTAATCACCGAGACTCTTCACAAGTGTGTTAGTATGGTTATTAGTGATTCTGTCATAGAATCTACTGGTTAGTTTGTTAGTAATGTCTGTAACAAACGGAATATTATATATGGCATACAGTTTTTTCAATTTCGTATATATGGATGTATTATAAATTATTTTTAGGGATTTATTTTGTATTACTTGGAGCTTGGAAAGATTAGTATTTGAGGCGTTATTCCATACAGGTGAAGCATTGGTTAATAATGGTAATATGAGCGCGCGATATAATTTTATTTTATTTTGAGTTGAAAAACGGATGTTCAAAGTTTAATCAAAGCATTGAAAATGTGGTTTTAAAGTTCATTTTATCTATATAGTATCAACATGTTTCATCTTCTGATGAATTTTTCTGTTGTTCATTTTCACTGACCACTTCCATATAAATCGAATACACATACACACCTAATTATGATTTATGCATGATGATCAAAAACATCGGATAGTTGACCCGTTTTGACGAGTCATGCCCGAAGCGACGGGATTTATATAACGCGTCATAAAACCGGCACATATAAATACATCCAGTCGAGAAAAGATACACAATTTAAGCGCAGGTAGATACGTGGAAGATCGTACAATTTTACAATTAGGAATCGAACTCGAAATATATATGTACCTGCGTCCAAAAGCTCGTGGGTGCGGCCGTCGAAAAAGTTCGAGAGGCTGTGCATCTCGGAGCCCACGTGTTACGAGACGATTGCCCAACGATAGCGGTGATCTTTTCGTATGAAAATCTTACTACGGTGGGGTAAATGAAAATTTGAACGATAAGTTACGAATGCACTTTCCATTGCCATGTTGCAAATGCATGCCGATTTTGCAACTGTCGGCGTCGATTAATATCAATATTTCAAATGTCAGCTAAGAGTTAATTATGCGCTCTCGTATTGCGTCGACCGACCGACCGCTAAAAACAATGAGTTTTCCCAGGAGATTTTACCCCGACGATGATACAGTGTGGTTGAAAGTGTGTGCGATGCTTGATTTGAGACTGTATTTTGTTAATTATTGACGATTTCCATCTCTAACAGTGGATGAAAGTACGTACATAGATACAAATTGACACATATTATTGTTGGCTTCTTAGTTTGGAAAAAATGTATGAGATTTTGTATCATTTGACTAGTTAAGTTTAATTGGTTTTCTAGATCTGTTATGTACTATCAAATTATGTTTAATTATAAATGTATTTATATCCATAATATTATACATATATATGGACATATGCAGTTATCATAAATTAAAATCGACTACTGCATTGCAAATTTGATGGCAAACACTATTTTTCCTTATTACTACATTTTTATTTATATGTAAAAGGAAATATATATTTTTTCAATGAATTCGTCTTCTTTTAGATATGAATGTGTAAATATACTATAATTATTATTAATTAAATTTTGAATCTATTATTTTTATTATAATAAATTGATTTGATATCATTGAAATCTATTTAAAAAAAATGTTTCATTGAATATATTACCTAATTGCATGTGTCGAATTATATATTGTAGATATCTGTAGGCATATGTATATAGATATTAAAGTTCATATTTTATGAGATTAAATGAAAAATTTCTGTATGGTGATAAAGGTGTTTATCTTTGTTGAAAAATTTAGATAATGCTTCAGCTATTTTTAATCAATTATGAGTTGATTTATTTTATTGAACGTTTTTATGATAAGTTTTAATCGGTTCGTCCCAAATTTTATAATCCACCGGATGCAAAGATATTTAATATAGAAAGATATAAGACAATCATCCCGAGAATATGGCTAAGGACTTGCTTTATTAATATACGTATAATAGTTATACTTATAAAGTGATTAAATGAAGCGGAGCTTGGATTTGAACCTTTATTAACACTGAGCAACAAAAAATCACGTTTTTTACTTACCGGATCGAAAATTAATCTATCTTTAATAAGTTCGACTGATATGAACCACTGAGTTCGAATAATGTATACAAAAATATTTTTGACTTTTAAAATTCGCTAGATAATTAATTCTTCAAGCAATAAAAAATTTCCATTAAATAGAAAAAAACATCTGTCTACTGATTTCGATACTCACTTTTGACATAGTAATGCTATATTTTGAGTTAAAGTCTACAAAAGCCAAAAATCTGTAAAAATTTCAATGTTCAAACAAGAGCAAACCAACCAAAATCATTGTCATATTCAAATTCAATGGGTCAAATTTAGTAAAGATTGTATAGTCTCCACTTTTATATTTTGTTGTTTATTTTTGTTGCTCAGTGTAATCAAATGAAGTACCAATGGGCTAAGAGGAAAGAAAAAGAAAAATATGTGAAAAAATGTACCGAACGTTCCATAGAGAACAAACGAATAAAAATGAATTGAAGAATTAGCTGCAAATATGTGATGTAAATCTAATCTAAAGTTTTCGAAAGACTTTCAGTATACATATCTACATATACATAGTACACGCGGCAAACAAATGCAACGCCGTTATTTATTTAAATTGAAATATAAAAAGCCTCTAATTTGCATGCAAATTATGCATTGCAAAATATACCTACATACATACATACGTACATACGATCAGTGCCTACTTGGGTATTGCGCAAAGATTTCGACCGTGCAACGCTCGCGTAATTTTTTCGCATTCGCCACTTTGTAATCGCCGTGTAGCTTTACGTATTGTGCTTTCGACTCAATAATGAAAAAAAAGGCTCGTTGGGAAATCGCCGCGGTTAAATTTAACCTAACAACGGCCGTTTTTAACCCACCGATTGAGCAACGGACCTCTCGGCTATCACTCAGTGGTACCTATTTAATGATTCTTCGACGTTTGAACTTGGACGCGCCATTACAGTCATTAGAATTATTATGGCGGTTGACCCCAAGCGATTCAGACTCGCGTTTAGCCGCCTATTGTCAATCCAAATTGACGGCTACTGTATGTTGTTGTTGTTGTTGTTGTTGATGTTGTGGGATGTGGATTCGGCCATTAGTGCTATTATTGTAGAATTGCAGTGCGTGGCCGTTTAATTTCGACGTTTCGACGTTATGACTTCATTTTTCACTTCGGCTTGCTCGTATACGTATGTGTGTGGTAATGGTTGTGGTTGTATGATGCTTATAGAAAGTATGAATGTGTATACTTATAGGTTGATAATCGTCAACGTTCCTAATGGGAATGAAAATAATGTTTCTATAGATGTATAGGTAGAGTTTTATCTTTTATCTGAAGAATTAAAAGTCATTGAAATACTTTTGATTTTGAAATGGTTTATATTTGTTGTTTATAAAATATGTTCATATTAGGTGTATAATATAGTTAGTGATCATTTGTTATTGTACAATCTTTTTAAGTTAGTATAGGTACAACAAAATGTAAATAATTGACCAAATGAAACTAATAAAATCCTCGTTAAAAACAGCTTAAAAACCTATTTCAAATTCTTATTCTAATATCTTGAAATCTGTGTGGAGTATTATTGTAGAATTTATTAAGAATTTGAATCAAGATATTTGTCCTCTATTGATATTTCTTTAATTTTGAATTAAAAGGTTTGCAGTCTTAAAAATTATAAATAATACAATTTTAGCTAGATTTCGTTCAGAATATGATTTTTCTTAAGTTTATTAGATTATTAATTATTATCCCAAACATATCTTCTTGTGTATTTAAAGTGCTTCTATTATATTTTCTAGATCAGAAGTAAAAATGCATTATATTTATATTGATATAATAATCTTCTTTGAATCTTAAAGATTTAAAATTTAAATATAGAAGGTATTGAATGACTTGTATGCGATAAATTTATTTTCGTATTGGTTTTCCGAAAAGGCAAACTTTGGAAAATTTTCCAATTAGAATCCTGTTTATAGAATAGGATAGTTTATTATACAAAGCGAGAAATTCCTAATATTGAATTCAGTTATTATAAGATTCTAAGAACATACTTCACTTCGAATAAATACGATTTTGTTACAAATTCAGAAACTTTTAATAAACAACAAAGACCTTCATCTAATTTCAAATAATCAAATGACTGACTAATAGTAGACTTTTCATTATAGTTATCATGAACTGAACTACATCCTATTCTATAAGGTTTTTGCCACTTTTTATTATCTTCAAAATAGCCAACCATGAAAATTAAACGACACGTATTTTCAAAAGCAATTTTCCCAATTGATATCATTTTTATCAACACTTATTTATGAAGAGCTCTCAGTGATAACAACACGATGTATACATATATCCTTCAGTTGTAAACATCTTCGAATCGTTGACTTTGAAGAGTCTTTAGTTAAAAAATTTATATACATACATAAAATGTATTGTGAAAATTCATAAGAATTGTAAAGAAGTTTTTGATGATCAATCTCCGCTGATGTTGAAATTAAATTTTAAAGTAGATGAAGAAGTATTTTTAGAACACCTAAATATATAACTTGAAAACAACTCATTTGCAATATTTTTCGAACACTAGTACCTAAGGACGATTCCTGGGTTCGGAATCCATTTTCCGAAACAGCCTAACCAGTAGTAGGCTTAAGCACAAGTGACTATGAAAATCTAATTGATTTAATTAGTGACTGATTTGAAACAAAAATACAAAGATCAGCCTTTAAATGATTTCTGGGGGAGTTGATCAGAAAAGTACCCCATTTTTTTAAAAACAAGCTATTATTGTTTCACTTCCATTTTCTACAACCTATTTATGCGAAGCGGGATTTTCTTATTATGCTGTCAAACGAAGTCAAAGTACAGGAACAGGCTCGACGCCACACCAGAATGCAACTTACCAATATTGTGCCTGATATCAAGAAGCGGTCTTCGTGACGAGCCAGAATGTTAAATTACAGAAAACACAAATATCGGAAGGCAAAGATCGAAAATCGAAAGATCAAAAAAAGGGTGCATAGTAAACGGTACGTACTCACGTACATACTCACTTAATTTGCGCGAGCAGGATACAACAGGAACAAGAGGAACAGGCTTTTCCTCCCGTATTAATGTGCACGCGCAGAATACGGGAGGAAAAGCCTGTTCCTCTTGTTCCTGTTGTACCCTGCTCGCGCAAATTAAGTGAGTATGTACCGTTTACCATGCACCCTTTTTTTTATCTTTCGACTTAAGATCTTTCGATTTTCGATCTTTGCCTTCCGATATTTGTGTTTTCTGTAATTTAACATTCTGGCTCGTCACGTAGACCCATCAAGAAGATATGCAATTTTTATATTATATTTAAAAATAATTACTAATAATGTGTTTGAATAAAATTTTTTTTTTTGGTGTTCCGTTAAAATTTTCGGGTTTGCGAAGTGTTCCATTGCAGAAAAAGTTTGGGATAACCTGGTATAGAGTATTGTATGCATGTATATGGGAAAATCACTCGAGTCAAATTAATCATAGCTATGTATACTTGCAACAGCTGGGCTCTCGCTAGAGCCGTGTTCGCATTAAGCAAGTTCGACACAATCAGAACTGTTTTATATGGAACTGTAGATATGTAGGTACTCGGGCAATTTAGTAAAGCTCGTTGTGCGGTTTCGCATCGCGTATTTTCCGATCGACTCGCCTCCAGCCGGTCGGGGATGCTGCGCGCGCAGATCTCTCGAGGCCGCGGCTCGCATGGGCGATCGTGATTGGTCGAGAGCTCTGACCAATGGCGCGTCGTCTCGCGCTCATTATCACCGCCGGGTAATTTGCGCCGGCGGCTAATTCAAACGCGCTCTCCTCTCCTCTTCTCTCGCTCAGACGCACGCATCTTCGCGTAAGGCCGTCCCTCTCGCTCGCTCACTCGCCCCACCCACCCCCTGTCGATTTTTTAGCGCGCCGCATGCAAATTATGAATCTGTAATCTAATGTGCGCGCGCGCGCGCTCACTTGCGAAAATTCACGTGTACAGAGTAGTCAGTCATTGTTGAATTCAATTTTGGTGCAGATGAGAAAATGTACCTATGTACACTATCTTAAAGATTCTGATTTTTATTGTTTGTAAATTATGTTCGCAATACATCTTAGATCTATTATATGTAATAGCCACTGTGATCCGGTGATCATTATCTATTCGACACATTATTTGTATTTATAGTATTACTAGTGAATAGCCCGATGAAACATCATCGCATCGGTATATAACTATTATATATGAGAGTCTACGTTATTTTCGTAGACTCTCATAGATAGTTTTCAATTCTTTATTTGTAATAATTTTCAATTCTTAAAGTTAATGTTAACAAAATGTAAAATTTTCCGATTATACACAAACGGTCATTGACCTCGTAACGTTGAATATTATTATTACACATAACAAATTAAGTACATATTCTAATGATGTGTATTTACAACACATTTCCTGGGCGAGGATATGGCGTGTGGTGCGGCCCGTGAGCACATCGCGTTTGGAATCAGAGGTCCGAGGCTCGATTCCCGCGCCCGCCCGTAAATAAAATCAATTTTTTTCGAATATCGTCAAAATATAAATAATTTCAATTGCAATTTAATTAAAAATATATATTTAATTGTTTTATATGAAAAGAAAAAAAATGGTTCAAAACCTCGCTAAATAAAATTATTATAATTACGTATTTTTATATGGCGATAGCGAAAATTTTCAATTAATGTTTAAAAAAAAAAGGAGAATTTCAAATTGGACCGTGGCGTAATTGGTTAACTCACGACTTGAATACACCTATAAGAGGGTATCTGAGTTGAAGGGTAATAGAACAGGATGAAGTTTAGTTTAGTAGATGTCAGTTTTCAATGAGTGTTGATGAAAGATACAAATGAGTGTTGATGGAAATTGTTTGTCGTCGTTGAAGGATGTGTTGAATTTTCATGGTTGATTTCTTTGAATGGGTTGATGTCCTTTTCGAGGATAAAACGTGTACAAAATCTAATAGAACAGGATGAAGTTCAATTTTCGTAATATGTAACTGCAATGTAAAATCTACTATTAGTCACTTTTTTGATTGTCTAATATTAGGTGACAGTTTTCAATTAGTGTTGATGAAAATTGTTTGTCGTCGTTGAAGGACTTGTCGTTGAATTTTCATAGTTTGTTTATTTGAATGGGTTAACATCCTTTTTGAGGATAAAAAGTGCACAACATCGAATAAAACAGGATGAAGTTCAGTTTTCTTAATAACTGCAATGAAAAGTCTACAATTAGTCAGTTCTTTGATTGTCTAATATTAGATGACGGTCTTCGTTTTCTTTTCCTTGATCCTCTTTAATTAATCTAGTTGCATATTTATCAATTTCAACATCCTTATGATACTTATTTTACTTTATTTCTAATATTGAACTTCTTTGACAGATACCATAAAATTAGATTTTTGTTCTTATTGATTTTTAAACTTAAATATGCAAAATATTTACATGTATTCAAATTGTAGTACCAAAGTGATACTGTAACTTGGAGTAAAACATGAAATTTCGGTTGATTAAATTTTTCAACAGATCTATCTATACAAAAATGAGCCGTTATATTTGAAAGTGGCTTTTGGTCCACTTTTCCTCATTTCGAGAAGTATTTCAAAAAGCATTAAATGTAATATTTTGCGTTTGACAATATTTATTATTCTGCTTTTTCGAGATTCTGGACAAATCGAATTAAAATAAGTGATAACGATTTGTGATCTACATTAGTCAAACAGAAATAGTGTTTTTGGAACTGAAAATTGGACTTCCGCCACTTTAAAATAAAACAGCTCATAATTTGATATCTATATGTAAATATAATTTTACCGAAGAATTATTAATACAGTTACAATTAAAATTCTTTTAATACATAAGATAAATTCAGAAAATTAAAATTACTTCGGCAAAGAAAATATGGTTAATTATAATATAATGTGTATATTGGACGTGTGAGTACATAGTTACTTGAATGACATAATTTAATGTCGCTTATTGATATAAGGTTAATATACCTTTGACTCATACCGAACAATAAACTATTTCAATGTTGTTTTAGCGGTCAATTTGGCGATCTAATTTAGATTTGCTCACGTATATATGTATGTACATATTATGACCATTTATCAATGAATATAGTATTAAGCATAGTAGGGAAAACCGACCGCAATTTTCCTGGCTGAATCAGCTATTCACTGTGTTTATTAACAGTTTAAAAATTGACATTTTGGTCAGTGGTCTATCGACAATGGGTGCATAGACCGGCTGTGACGTGTGCAATGACGTCCTCCTCGGTAATTCCGAGACGATAAGAGTTTCAGAGCCCGATCGAGGAAAAAAATGTCCGACAAACGCATGAATGAACGTATGAATGAAAATATCGACAACAATGGCCGGCGGATAAAAAAAAAATAATAAAAAAGAAGTAACGCATGTAGTATTACAGCGAGCGGGTCTATTGTTCGAGTCGGATTTTGCCGCAAACGGAGGCAACCTTGGAAAAACTAGTAATGCCGTTCATTTTTTATGCTCCATTCTAAAGATTTTCATTGCTGAAAAGCAGCTCAGCTGATGACAATGGAAATTATATAATTTTCAATTTTTTTCACTATAAAAATATACACCAAATACATAGTATATTATAGTAATGTGCATATTTAGCTTCAAAATAAATTTAGGTTAGTTTCTTTACCATTAAATATACAACTATATATTATTCAATACGAATTGAATTATAAACATAAATGCCTAGTATATTGTATTATTCAAAAAATATTCACATTAATCGTTTAGACATTTTTAAAATTTAAATCAAATGTTTAAATGAAAATGTTTAGTTGTATTGTACACATTTTAGTTGTATTGTACAGATTTTGGATGTTTAAAGATTCAAGAAAGTAATACAGCGTTATATTAATACTGTTCGGTCATATTTTAGAATATGAATCTTACTATGGCACAAGCTGAGCTACCCAGCTTTGCTCGGTTTGAAAAAATTTAAAATATTAAATAGTAAAATAAAGAATTGAACGTTTTTATAATTCTTTGTAGTATCTGTTAAAGATAATATACAAAATTTGGTGGTTCGCGATTGAAGACTGTAGATTTGTATATAACACTGTTTTGGGCAACTCTCATTCATCTTATCCTATACATTTTTTTTTAAATTTAAGCCACCTATCTACCAATTGGCCTTCTTTACATCCATTTACATTCTCTCGGGTAGTATTAATCTCTCATCCATTCTTCTATGTAGCTACGTGACCACTCATTGTCATTTCAATCTCTTTACTTTATATCACCTTTATATCAACTACCCTTGTCTTACTTTTCACCCGTTTATTCCGTCTTCTATCTTCATTCGTTATGCCGAGCATACAGCATCCATACATCATCAATATGTCATCACTGTCAAGACAAGTTTCTTCAAACAAAGTGGCATTTAAGATTCGAAAACGGTATTCATTCACATACATATATATATATTGAAAGCATTGAGTTTGGTTTTTTGATAGATGAGATTTGAATCACATATTAAAGTATGCATTAGAAAATTGTCAATACATACACGTGATTTAAAATTTAAATATATCTGAATCGTACATATTTACTTATAAATAAATATAATTTAGATAAAATCTGTAATGGGTTTGGTTGAGTTTCAAAATTCGTGTGTTTATATTATACTACGCAGGCATTTATGTGCTTAATATAAAATTAATGTCATGATTATATAAAATATCATACGACTTTCTATATAGTGAAAATATGCACATTCCCCAGTGTATGTAAAAATTAACGATATATTATATCCGACGTAAAAAAGGAACATATAGAGAGATTCGTAAACAATAGATCAATTAATAGGGTGATGAACGCAATACAATAAATAAAAGTAAAACAATAGAACACGTGCTCGAATACATACATACATACGTATGTATATACTCGTGCACGTGCACTACACCCGATCTGCGATCCTCAAACTTTCATCAGACGGGTCGATTAATTAATTCATCGCAGACTTACTCGAACGAGACGTTTCGAATCTGCCTCACGTCCGAGCGGATGCAATTTTGCTGCAACAAATTTGCAATTCAATCGGCGATTATTATTAATACCTCCGATGTATGTATGTATGTATGTACACAGCGTTGGAAAAAAATTCTCGGTTATTACGCGGACGGGAAACGGCAGATTATATGCCGTTTAGTTTTTTCGCTATGACGGCGTCACGATTTATGATCCTTGAAACGAGTCGAGGGGGGGAAAATGCGCATATTATATGCACTAATTGCATCCCAGGTGATAACATCTCGATTTTGTGCATTTGCATGATACCGTTTATGCATTTTTCGCGTACAAAACATTCACGGTTTGTGTTTATTTTAATGAACCGTTCCACCTGTTGAGATAACTGGGTCTGGTATTGTACTTTTTGAGGCTCATCTTCAATTTGGATTCATTCATTTTATATACGATTGTGATATTTTCAATCTTTGACTGTTTTAATCAATAAAAGGCTTTATATGCTAATGATTTATCTCGTAAGTGTCAATTTCTGATTTGATTTCCTTCGATATGTATTAATATGATATTGAAAACTCATATTAATTCACATTTGGTGAAAAACATTGTTTTTCTTCTATTTAAATTTTTGTTTTGAATTATTATACTAAATATTATTATAATTTACCGTATGAATGAAAATTATTTTTAATAATTGCATTCAAAATAATAAATTATATAGAAAAAAATATAAGTTTTCCACCAAGTATTTGCTAAAAGTTGACTGATCAGGTTAATACAGTATGAAACGATTTTTTAAAATTATTTATCGCTCATATTACGCCTAATAGAACCAACCCATATGAAGACCATTACAACAACAATAGCTTCATGATGTTTTTTATTACAATATAAAATCTAGTCTGTAGAAGAGTCTCATTTACTTAGATTATGACTAGATATTATACTTTTTATTTTATTTTAATAAACATATACTATATTGTCCTCATAGGTTACCCCAAATATGACACTATGGCCAGATATTACAAATGTATATATTACACATAATAGACAAGAATAATAAATAATTATACTTTATATATGTACCTACATATATAAAACACATTTCATTTATTTAACAAACATTCACATACCACCCAAAATATTAAATAATTTAACTAAAAGTCAAAAACATTATGATTTAAAATCACTCGAAGGGTTTGGTTCCATTTTGCAAAACTTCTGATTAAATTTCCAGTGAAAAGGTTAATACAGTGTGACAGTTCAACCGCAGCGTGCGTCCTTTGACCGCACGTTTCGAGACCGCAAATTCGGCGGATTTTTTGGAATTTGGTATGTGAGTTGAGGTCGATGTTCTGCAATGTAATACACGACAGTTTGAGGATCGCTGGCGCCTGTTTTGGTGTGACAATGGCGAGTTTAGAGCGCGTGCCGTGCCCGCCGGTCAGGAAATGTGTGTTAGTGCAGCGCGCGCGCACCGGCACGAAGATAGCGCGACGTGCTCGAGACTGGACACTTCCGCCGGATGTGCTTTCAAATGTCTGTGATTTTTTATGACGGGAAAATGGATGGTTGTCGCCCTCCCACTAGGTTCAGATCCCGATGTGTTAGAATCTCATGGCATAGCAAAGAAGTCTTTGAAGGTCCGAAGTCTTTGCGAGAACGCTGTGTTGGATCATTCGATAACGACTGAATCTGAAACGTTTATTTTTAAACTATTTGAAATGTTATTTTAACATTTAACTTATTCAAATCAATGAAATTCATTTTTGAATACTCCCGTCGTGGTTTATTCAACAGAAAGCCTTCATTCAAAGTGACCACACCTTACGATTATACCGACTATTGTACACGCAATGGAACAGTGAGCCGTTAAAAAAACCATATAATATAATCAAACGTTAACTTAACATATTGATCACATTATTTCCAACAGTATTCAACCGCTAAAAGGCTATTTAATGTAATCAAAACTAATACTATACATTCAATGTGCAATTTAAATCATACATCATTTATTATAAATGCATTATATGATAAAATCATTCGTGTAGAGATTCGTCTGCAGACTAATCGGCACACAAGTATATAGCAATTCGTCTGTCGTAACCAACAGATGAGAGTTTTTGTTAACACTTGCCTTACTAGCAAGAATCCGCTAGCCACTGTGCTGGACTCCAAGTGTCCAGTTTAAAATGTGTGTTCAAAAAGTCAAAATAGTGCAAAATCTACTAAGCTAATTATTATAATTAGCTATAAAATCATTGTATCGTGTATTAAACGTCGAATAAAATTAAAAAAGCGCAAGAAATGATAAAAATTAAAGGTTGATATCATTCTCACACTGACTGTTGAGCACGGCGCGTACTGAATTACCCCTCCCTTTAAGTAAGTGTACAAGTGAGACAAGTGTACAGTAGGCTTCCCGCAAAGATAATTATTTCTCTTGATATTGATCAATGTTTTTGTTTCGTAATGGCATAATTCGAATCGAAGAGCTTTTGATGAGGAAAACATAAATTTTGAAGACCCTACCTACAGTATATTTGGAGAAATAAAATAAAATATAAGTCCTGGTCACTCCATCACATTGCGGCAAGTGTTTAGAAAACAATACAATGAGTCTAGTTGTGTTCGTTATCGGCATTGAAATGCCTCAAAATATTATTAAATAACGAATTTGAGATATTTCAATATATCTTTCATGAATAGTGTCGTTGCCGGTAAATCTCTACATCTTTTAACATTCCTTTATTGTATTTAGTGATCCTTATTATAATATAAGAGATTGAAAGCGGAATATGTGTGTTAGAATTATGATAAAGGTAATGATGAAATAAATGGCGATGGGCGGGTCACGTTTCTATATAAAAGAACGAACGAAAGAAGTGCTCGAATGGTACTAGAGAGAATATAAAATGGTGCAAAAAAGGCGACAGGGGAAATGGGTGGATGAAATCAAAAAAATGTGTGGGATGAGATGGATAAGAGTTGCTCTAAACAGAGACGAATGAAGAGCCTTTCATCTAGCAGTGGATGGCGAATGGCTGTCAATGATGATGCTGATTATACCTATAATATGGTCCCATCTTTATATGTGTACAAATATCATGTCCTAATTTACTATGTATGATTTATTTTTACTCTTTTACTAAAATGTAAGCATATAAATATACCTATGTACATACATACATGGGTATGATTTTGATTATTTAAATCATCCAGTCAAATTCATCATTTCAAATGGCCATATAGAATACACACTTGTACTATTACGGTATGAACGTTCCTTAACGGCTAAATTTCAATTTAATTCTTCTCATACCAACAATCTACATATCAAATCAATATAAATCTCCAAAAAAAGCCTCCAATGACAAATAGCCTCACCTTAGCGGTACAAAACACCGACTAAATGTGTTCACTTTCGTAATTTCTTCACTTTGCGTTCCGCATATCAAATCGGCGATGACGTTTCGCCGTCATCGCGGAACGATCTATGATTTCCTAAGCAGATAACCGACTATGATCGAAAGTGCGACTCGGAGTCAAGTCAACGGAGCACAGTTATAATAACATTTGTATTGTTAGTTGTTTTTTTTTTTCAATGTATTTTACATACAGAGGAAGTAGTCAAAGGCACGTCCTCGCGGCCCACACGCGTCGACATTTTCGACTCCTGCGTGTCCCCGTGTCCTTATGTCCTTAATTAGCAGTGACTAACCGATGCATTTGAATACAAAAACGTCGATCGAGGGCAGCGACGCGCCCCAGGGGCGGATAAGGCGAGTGCCCGGGCGCCGAGCCAAAGGGGGCGCGCGCCCCGTGACCGAAATTTCGCACACAATGGGTAAAAGTGGCACGATTTTAAGTGGAGATTCATCCGACATGAATGCCATTTGAGAGCCAGTGATATATGTATGTGTATGTGGAAAATTCGATGTATGTATGTATGTATGCTTATTGTGTTTTAATTACGAGACGCGTTTCGGATAAAGTTGCGGTGGAAAAGGTCGTTGTGGTCAACTTTATGCTCGTGTTTTTCGGCTTGTGTTCGTTTTTTGACTTGCAAATATTGCATTTTTGCATGTTTGTGTGTGTGTGTGTTTGTAATTTATTTGTCGTATGGTAAGAATGCATCGACTATCGGCTAAAAAGCGCGCGCTTTCAACCCTAAATTGACCGTGTGTAGTTTCGTGTGCGATTTTTATGTAAAGATTTGTAATAACTTTTCATTAAATGTATGTACTTAGGTATTGAATTCGAGGCTTTGATTAATTTTGTTGCATTCTAGTTCATTCACCGCTTATGCATATTCATAGCAATGTTTCAATTTGAAATTTTTATCATATATTATATTTGAACCCATGACAATATGTTAATGAAAATATTCATTTTGCATTCAAAATTGGTCTGAAAATATTGATGCTTATATTACCAAAGAGTGGAATCATTGAATGCTCATTTCATTTTTAGATTTATTCTATTTAAAGGTTAATTTTCATAAAAAATAACGATATTTATCTTCTTGGGAAGACTTAAAAGATAATTGTAAATAAAACTAGTGTTTTTATCGCATGATTTGTACCGATAAAGAGGGAGTATTTTCTGTCTTCATAAAAGACAATCAATATATAAGATTTTTACAATTATTTATCACAGTTGCAATTTATATACATGTACTATTTATTTGGTTCTTATGCATTTAAACTTGCCAATTAGAAATTAATGAGATAAAAACATTACATTGTTCTTTATAAAGAATTTACTAACCAGTTCAATAACAATCTAGTAATTGTATTATTTTAAATATGATACATATGAACGTTTTAATGATTTTTATAAGTAATCGAAATGTATCTAAAAGTTTGGTTCATTTTTTATATGTAAATTTTTATTTGCATATGACATGTTGAAATTTTGTAAGTAGTATACCTTTCAAAGTAGCCATATATCAGAATATACATATCTCAATATCTATCGGTTTAGGGTTACATTGGTTGCTTTGTATTCGCCGTTAGCCGCCGTTTTCTGTAAGCTATGCGCGTACCAGTTTGACTCATAACACTCGTCATCGCATACATACTCGTAAAGCCGCAAAGCGAGGCCCATCACCATCATCATCATCATCGACATCGTCGTCGACTTGGTCGTCGTCGACTTGGTCGTCGTCGATGTCGTCGCACGTCTTTAAGCGAATTCTATCACATCGGCCAATAAAATACCATAACAGACGCGTGCGACACGAAACGACTCAAAACCGAAGACGGAGCACGAGACGGAATTCGAAACGTCTATCTGTGATGATGCGATAGATATCGCCTGCAAAAGGTCGTTGTAGTGTCTGCTATGTTGGTGATAAATTTTCAATTTAAAAAAAATAAGTAATGAAACTAAAAGAGCGCTGTAAAAAAAGTCCGGGTTTCGATTTAAAATTTCGGGCGCGTTTGAGTCTCCAGTTTGAAATAGGTATTACAGATTTTATTGACTCGTCAAATCAGTGCTAAATCTGCGATCGGTTTTTATGGTTTTTCAACTTCAACATGCAATTGTAATAAAAACACCATTTGCAAAGTGTTAAAAAACATTCGCAACTATGTATATATGTACATACATAATTAAATATGAAAATTTCAATCAATTCGTCACTCATTTCAAAGTTAAAAATTAGCATTGTATGGACAGTAAATAATTACCATACGCATATTAAAATCTCATTTGTACGTTTGTTTCGGGTAAAATCTATAATAAATAATATGTAAATTTGGACTTAGTCGGTATACATACATATGTACATATATCTATGTACGTATGTACGTAACTCTTTTTAAGCCCTTCATCTGTGTCAAGTTGCATACGAAAAAAATACTCGTGTAAGGTTAGTTCCATTGTGTAAAATTAAATTTATATTCTTTCACATAGAAATGTTTATATTTGTATAATGATACGTTTATACCTAATAATAAAAATCAAAATATGAAGACTTAAGCGCGTTGTATGTAATTTTCAAAAGAAACCCAAAATTGTTTCTTTCAAATCCTGATAAGTGTATTATATTTGTATTTAAAAGATATCGCGATTATTATTATGAATTTTTTAGTAATTTTTCTCAAAAATAAGACCAGGTGATCGGTAAAATTTTGACAGTAAATATGAAAAATTCTGATGAGATTCTCATGCTATTCAAATATGTATATGAATATGGGATTGATGATGAATTATTCTCTTATGAGTATGAAACATAGGATTGTAGGTCGGTGGGTAGTTGGAGGTCTAGGGCGAACCCCGAAATTCGCGAATCCGGAATCAGCGCCGAAGAATGCGAGAGTGGGAAACCATTGACCAGGTGGGTGTAGCTGGTGTACCATAAAGTCGCCATGGAACAATGGGTCTTGGTCGTCGGCAGACAATGGCGGCGCGTGCCGCCACATTGTCATTCGGCAGACACACACGAGCCACCTTCCATCGTCGTACACCGGTTACGTGACGCACATCACAAACAATAACATCAAGTTCTTTCAACCCTGGAGGTGGAAAGCTTCGAAAAACCACCTTTATCCAAAGAAAATTGATCACTGTTCAGGGCGCATTTCAATACAATCTCCAAGAAATTTTATTTCTGTCTCAATCCAGCGGCTTTATCGCTGTATAATATTCATCTTTGGCAATTTTTTCAGTATTGAATCAATCCATTACACAATTGCTTAGAAGGTTTGATGCAGTTTTTCATATGTCCTTCTTATATGTAATTGCACATCAAAACTTTATTTCTAAAGAAAATTCCTTAAAACATTTACATATGTACTCCAGCTTCTACGTGACAATACGTCATGCCCGTCGTTGCTGGAACAGTTGGGACTTTATGTATGTCCCTAATAATTATGTGCGTGGTAGACATCATCATAAAACGCTACAAACCCGAGATCATCTCTTATAGGAAAGATTGTGGATAGTACCCATATCTCTACCCTACTCCTTTCCTTTTGGGCATACTGGGTATAATTCCCTTGAATTTCAGAGAAACTTCTCATTAATTCGTTTTGTTCTCCAGCTTCTACGTGGTAATATGTCATGCCCGTCATTGCTGAAACAGTTGGGACTTTATGTCCCTAATAATTATGTGCGTGGTAGACATCATCAATTGATGGTTGCACCTCCTGCTCGCACAGTTCTTTATCGAATGGCTCATATTCCAAGAGCTATCCGACTTCTCAACGAAATGATTTGTTGCTGAGCATGATAGTGATATTTTCCACCTCAATGAGCGTAGGCTATCGGATATTATTTTAACCTATTTGTCAGAAAGCCTGCGCTCATCATTATTTTAATAATTGAATGTGATGTATGAGTGGAATTTTGATCTTCTCTATTTCATTTGGGCCTCGCAGGGATGTTTTGTATTTGCGCCTGGTTCTCATATATATACATATGTATATAGATGCAAGACTTTCTCTATTTTTTCAAACCTTCTTTACGTTTCACATTAAGACGTAATTTTTTATGTATTTTTTCGACTATTGTGGCGCATTAGGGACTCCTGTAATGCCACAATGGTCCAAACTTAAACTTAAATAAATAAATCTATCCATAGAGTAATTGGAAGCATTATATTTATGAAAATATTGAAAATCGACCTACATACCTAGTATCTATTTATAATCGCTACATATATACCTAGTATAAACACATTACAATATATAGGTTTGTTTGTATATACAACTACTTAATCATCAAGAGGTGCTAAGTATCGAAAGCTGTATCAATCATCGTATACACAAACGCAGACACCGCTGATTCGTACCGCACGGCCATCGTGTACAATTTTCCCGCACAGCAAACAAACAGCACGCATGTGCAAAACAACGCTTCGAAAAATAATAAAAAAGTCATTATACAACAGCAGCACATAGTCGAAACGTCAATCAAACGGATTCGACCTTCGTCCGAGACACCCACGGGGCGCCGAAAAGGGAAAGGCGAAGAACAAAGTCTCATATTGCATCGGTCGGGGTGTTCGACCCAGTTTCGAACACACCATGGGGAACAATGGTGACCCATACTGACTGACCCATTAGCCGGTGAGCACAAAAAGCCCTCTATTCAAAGAGACCTATTCGGGGTTAGTGACTCCTCTTTGAATGAAACGTCTGCGAAAACCAGCCCAACGACCCATTGTTATTGTTGTTGTTGTTGTTAATTCAACCGGTCGTCACGCACGTCTCTGAGGATTCGACTGTTGCATTTCTCTGGATGGAATTGCTTGTGTGTGTGTGTGTGTGTGGAATTTTCGTTGGATTTTTAAACCTTGGGGAAAGCTTGGTGTGAACATTTGCATAATACATACATATAATAGTACAATAGGAAAATCGAAGTACTATTGAAACTATTGAAAGTTTATAAAATATGTAAGTGAAAATTTTCCGATTTGGAATCAACATTGAAAGCTTGAATAGTTTTTGATTTCGAGCTAAATATTTTGATTCAATATGTATGTATCCTTTTAGAAATCGAATTCTGCATCATTTATCCATGAATTACATTGTATATCATCACGTGCACTTTTTTAAAAATAAAATTGACACATTCAGAACATACATGAATAAAATATTGCTTATATTTTTTTCTAAGTTTTTCTTTTCGAGTTCGTATTTGATGTAATTATTATTGATGTACTAGCTGAACCCTGCATGCGTTGCAATGCCACAATAACGCATGCAATTCCCGTTCCCGTTCTCCTTCCCGTTCACTTTCCCGTTCTCGTTCCCGTTCCCATTTTTCGGAAAAACGCAAGCAGTGAACACCCTGGTCGCGAGGCGAAAACATTTGAAATTATAGCGAATGACACTCATTCCCGTTTTTCCCGTTTCCGTTCCCGTTTTTTCCCATTTTTTTTTTCACAGTAATCTTCCCGGACATGCATACAACAAATCCTGAAAGTTCTATCGTAATCGCTTCAGTGGCTTAGGAGCCTATTCGAGACACACACACACACAGACATTCATTTTTATATATATAGATTATTATTATTTGATTCAGTTATTCAGCTTAATTTATTTTAAAAGCATATTTTTTATATTAAAACTACAAACTAGACTCATACATATGTATGATACATATATGAGCCGTTATATTCTGATACATATATTAGCCGCTGGTATGAAATAAAAATAAAAAATAAAATAAAATAAATATTCGCAAGTGGCAGAAGTCCACTTTTCTTCATTTCGAGAAATATCTTGAAAGACACTGAATACAATGTTTTGCGTTTAACAATATTTAAAAATGCTGGTGGCCTGTAATACGTTTATTCAGCTTTTCAGAGATTTGTAAATGAAGTCTAACAGAAATAGTGGTGTTGGAACTGAAAATTGGACTTCCGCTACTTTTAAATATAACGGCTGATACTATTTATTAAAAAAATGTTTCAAAAATTATATATTTATATTTTGCGCAAATAAAAATTTGATTTCCGGTCACGTGACTTAAAAGTTTCAAATAAAATGGTTTTCAAATATTCAACTATATTATATTAATATTCAATATTCAACTCTATATCAATATTATATATATACAAAATCGTAATTTCATATAATTTAAATCATCAAAACTTAAGATCAATATCAAACAAATAAAAAAATAAACATTACAATTACATATTCAGTATTTTTGATCAAAATTTAAAGATAGTTATTTCGAATCGTTTAAAAATAACACACACATACTTGTCCTCGACATGCTTAACACATTTATCATTGAAGAGACACATTTACAATAATAATTTGCGGAAAAGTCGTCGTCGCTTTGTGTGCACTTTAAACAACTGTATAAATTTTTCTTACATGTATAGATACTTTTTTTGTATTTATTTATGATTTTTTCCGCCCCGAGTCACGTCTGAATAATTCATAAGACACGGTCCTTTCCTAATGGCGACGAACGGCCACAATAATAACACGGAGGGGTATAGCTAGTGCTGTATATACGTATGTATAAAAAATAATATATATCAGTCGACGACTATAAAAGCACTACCATCCAGTTGTGAAAGTCACGAAACAATCTGGGCGTGTGTTTCAAATTAAATCGAGAGTCAATTTCCATTTCGTACCCTAGAAATTCGTGTAACCGACCACGCCCTCTGTCATTCTTTTTTCTTTTTTTTTATTCACCGTGAAAACGTATTCGATTCTGTGTAATTCCGCTCTGACAAATGACACGGCAATTGTTGAAGTATTCGATTGGAAAAGTTGCATTTTTCTATGATTTATCTCCGGCGAAAGTATGTAGAGCTGAATTTTCGACACGTATATACATATGTATGCATTGGATAAATTGCGTATGGAATGTAAAATGACAGATAGTTTAGAATTTACTATTTTTTTTATTACTAATATATTTTGTCGTGATGTGATCGATGATTTAAAGTGAAAGGTTAATGCTTATTTTTATATAAATGTGATTTCAATTTTATTGTACACATATATACATACATTTTTTTTGATTTTGGATTTTTAAATGCTTTTTATCTATATATATATATAAAAATGAATGTCTCTGTGTGTGTGTCTCGAATAGGCTGCTAAACCACTGAACCGATTACGATGAAACTTTCAGGATTTGTTATGTGCATGTCCGGGAAGATTACTGTGAAAAAAAAGCGGGAAAAAACGGGAACGAAAACGGGAATGAGTGTCAATGCAATATTTTCAAATGTGTTCGCTACCTGCGTTTTTCCGACAAATGGGAACAGAAACGAGAACGGGAACGGGAAAGGGAATTGCATGCGTTATTATGGCATTGCAACGCATGCCGGGGTTCAGCTAGTTATAACTAAATTCTGATAAGAAACAATCGACCTCGACAAACCAAGGTCTAGCCAACAACGAGACTCTTAGTGGGAATCGAACCCGTGACATCAAGCACGAAAGAATTCAATATTCACCACTAGACCACGCTGCTGGTTATGTATATATATTAGCAAAAAATTAAATGTAGGTATACATACAGATATCAACTACAAACCGCAAGCATCTGTGTTGCTTGTGACAGTCAACAAATATAGACGAATTCATGAAAGTGGGAGGGATATCAATTTAATTGGATCCTTTACAATGATTAAGATAGAAAATTGCTAACTCTAACAATATATGGTTGATCTGGGTTTAATTAATAACCATTCAGATCTTTAGAATTATATAATGTGTCTTCTGGGACGAAGCCACGAGTCTATTTTGAAAGCTTTTGTTTCACTTTTTAATAGAATTCCTTCAAAAAAAATTTGATTTAGATGTAAAACAAGACGATTAAGTTGGCTTTAAATTAAAAACATTATTCAAGTACCTATACTACATTCTCAATAGTATAAAGTCTGACCGTCAAACGGAACAGTCCAACACTTCAAAACATCACATGTCGTATGAGAATCGATCCATTCGGCAAATCGGCATGTATGAGTACAACCAAACATATTTTTTTCATTTGTAACCAATAGCCGCCAATGAAGATAAATGAATGAGGGAAATCTCGCGTGCCAAAGGTCCCGGGGCTTCTCGGACTCTCCTCGGAGGGCCGTGACTCGACGAATGGTCCAAATTGTACCACACAGCCTCAGATGGCCAGATAGAGACGATCCGCATTGCCGGCTTACAGACGGGGGGTCCTCAACTTCCAACACACACACACTCATAAACAAAAATAAAATCCAAAACGAAACGATTATCTATTCCTGAAGTGTTTAAACGTATCGCCTTTTAAAACGCTACAAGCCCGAGATCATCTTTTATAGGATATTACCCATATCTCTACACTATTCCTTTCCTTTTGGGCATACTTGGGTATAGTTCCCCTGATCTTCGGAGAAATTTCTCATTAATTCGTTGTGTTCTCCAGCTTCTACGTGGTAATACGCCATGCCCTTCGTTGCTGGAACAGTTGGGACTTTATGTCCCTAATATGTAGTTATGTGCGTGGTAGACATCATCATGAAACGCTACAAGCCCGAGATCATCTCTTATAGGAAAGAGTGTGGATATTACCTACATATATCTCTACCATACTCCTTTCCTTTTGGTATAATCCCTTTGAACTTCTCATTAATTCGTTTTGTTATCCTGCTTCTACGTGGAAATACGTCATGCTCGTCGTTGCTGGAACAGTTGTGCGTGGTAGACATCATCATTTGATGGTTGTACCTCCTGCTTGCACAGGTCTTTATCGAATGGCTCATATTCCAAGAGCTATCTGACTTCTTAATTAAATAGTTTGCTGCTGAGCCTGAATGTGATATTTTCCACCTCAGTGAGCGTAGTTTATCGGAGATTATTTTTACCTATTTGTGTGGTAGCCTGCGCTCATAATTATTTTCATAATTGAATGTGATGTATGAGTGGAATGTTGATCTTCTCTTGCATTTGGGCCTTGCAGAGATGTTTTGTATTTTCGGCTAGTTCTCATATATATGTAAGTGCAAGACATTTCCTACTTTGTATTTTTTCGACCATTGTGGCGCATTAGGGACTTCTGTAATGCCATAATGGTTCAAACTTAAACAAATAAATCTATCCATAGAGTAATTGTAAGCATTGTATTTATGAAAATATTGAAAATACATAATATATATTTATAATCACTACATACATATATACCTATTTGTGTGGTAGCCTGCGCTCATCACTATTTTTATAATTGAATGTGATGTATGAGTGGAATTTTGATAATTTCTATTCTACATATGTATGTAGGCCTCGCAGGGATGTTTTGTATTTGCAGCTGGCTCTTATACATATATCTATTGGTGCTGGCAATAGATGCAAGACAATCCCTACTTTGTATTTTAATATTTATTTATTTTTACTGTATCTATTATTTTAATGCTTATTATTTTTATGATTATGTATAAATGTATCTACTATTATTTTTGTCATGTTTCTGTATTTTTTTGACCATTAGGAACTCTTGTAATGCCACAACGGTCCAAACTTAAATTTAAAATAAACATATAAACTTGCATCGCCAAATGCAATAAAAACGACTTATAGTATAAGCATATGTGTTGCAACAATCAACTTGTGACAAGCTGAATTTGCGAAAATGGTTGCTTATTGTACGGAAGTACTTATTGTTCTAATCTTTTAAGCTCGTTTGTTGGTTGTTGGTTGGTAAAGCGATTTAGGAAGAGGAGTGGTGATCTAAAAAAAATATATGTATGGATCGGTGTGGCTGTGGTGGTGTGGGGACGATCTATTCCTCTCCTAATGATAAATTATTGATCTATGATCCGAACATGACGCGGCGAAATCCAAGTGCTTTTTGTGTCGCTTCCCATTCCAATCTAGTCGCTGGATGCTGTCTGGCGATGCGAATGTACACGAGTTCTTTTTATTTTCTCGGCCATGATACATCCCGACGCGTATTGATAGTTTGGCGCGGACGATATCTTCACGCTTTTTTTATTAGCATTTTTAGGGTTAATTTTAAACCTTTTTTACACTTTTTTAGTCTGTCAGGCCGAACGCTAACCAGGTAGATGTTATAGTGGTGTTTTTATTTTATTTTAATAATACTAATATATAATGTATTTATATTACATATATCTAGAATACTAGGTTAAAAATGTTGTATGTAATTTTAACATTACATTTATATTCTCCCATGATGCCATACGGGCTACTCCTGAGCCACAACTATGGTATTAAACTTGTGCATATATAAATTTATATATTACTAGTGGTGCTACCCACCCAGTTATACTCGGTTCCACTTTTGACAATCTCTTCCGTTTTAGTACGGATATAATAAAAGTAACTTAAAATGGCAATGCAGTCTAGTAGTGGGAGATGTTTTGAGAAGTATAATGATAAATCACTATGTAGTATAACTAACCAGCAGCATATGTAGCTCAGTAGTTGCGTTGATGCTAAACACTGAGAGGTTGCTGGGTTAAAGCCCTGGGTTGATTTCGAATGAAGAGAATTTATTCCGAGTATTTCTGCAGTGCTGCTGGTTCCATTTGTGACTACATGTCAATGGTTTCCGATAAGAGTTTGCACGGTTTCTCGTCAAATTGGCTCAAACTACCCCACCTACTATTTGAATCTGATTCAAATTTATATCTCATATGTATGTATATAAAAACCGAAAAGGCGTCTGTAATTGATTTCTGATTGGCTGTAGTCAAAGTCGTTTCAGACTGGCTGGATTGGTCAAAGACGTGTGTGATTGGTCGGTCGATATATAGTATTATTATTTGTTTTAAATACAAATGAAGATTTTTTTCGTGGTTTTCATTTCATTTCGGCTTTGCCGCCTCTTCCAAGTATGTTAAATAAATTTCCACTTACCGAGCGAAGCCGTGTAGCACTACTAGTATTTTACAAGGACTTAAATTAAATTATATAAAAAATATTTCTAGCACAAAAGTAATAATAATAGTCGATAAAATGATACGAAACGTTTTAGAAAAAAAAAATATTATGTAACATCCAAGCTAACAACAAACGTTGCTTTTACGTACATACATACTTTTGATTATAATAAATGAAACTAATGCAGTATTATATCACATAATATGATCAAATTTATTAAATTGTTAAACACACACACATCCTTATTGATAGTTTGCCATCATAATATTGCACTCGTACATATATTTTTGTATGTATAATAAATTAAGAATGTCTTTCAAAGCCTCATTTCAAACACTTCAAAGAGCATTCTAGAATCGAAATATCCCTAAAACCAGTTTCGCACCATCCCGAATTTATATATATATATTAAACATCTGTATATGTACATCGATCAACGCATACAGATAGATCCCGAATCGAAACCGATCATAACTCGAAGTGGGTTTTCGGACTTGACGCGCTGTCAACGTCATGTTCGACGACGCGACTATTATTCAAAATCAATACGATGTTTTTCTAGACGAGTTGGTTCACAACTGTACACGATGTCGTTTATTATATTTATACATATACACATGTGTATACCATAAAATGGAATGCTGAATGGGTTGCGGCAAAGTGGCAACGATGATGATTTTCCGACTGTATACTTACAGCTCAGCCTTTACGGCTAAGGGTCAAGCTGCCCATAAAACCTTTGAAAGATGTCCGACCGTGCCATTTCGCACAAAATGTTACCTTGTGTATATGTAATTACTATACACAAAGATCATGTCGACTTCTGTGCTTAAATCAAATCATTTTTTCAAACATCCAAGCAGCCACTCACTGTCGAAATGAAATTGAGAGGGCAAAACCTTCAAAATATTTTATATAAATGGAGTGATCTCATTGAAGGATTCTAGCTTGTATTGTTGTTACTTTTTTCAACATACATAAAATCGGATTTGAAAATGTTTGGCGAAATTTCAAGCGTCGCTGTCAGACATATCTCAAATGTAACGTGTATCATGTAACTACTATGAGATAGCCTTTGACTATGAGATTTAGCCACGCAGATAATCTTTATACGGTTGCGAACTTTGTGCGTAGTCATCTCGCATACGTATGGTAGATAGGTGTAAACTTGCCGTTATTCGACCCGCGTTTTTAATATGAATTTTTGCGGTTTTTCACCGCTAATGAGATAATAAGATCGTGTTTTTACGATCGGTTTCGAAATATTGGGGGTGTGCAATTAAATTTGTGTCCTCCTCTTCCTTTATCCCTGTGTTTATTCTCTTTTTTTTTATTTGTACGCTTGCACATACATATGATATCGGCTGGTGTGTTCACGCTTACAAAGTGTTTTACGACCGCAAACTTTGTTATTTAGCATTTCCATAACTCTGTCGAACAGCTTCGAAATGACGCTCCTTGACTGATATTCTTCAGTCAATTCGTTCTCAAACTGTGGTGACTTATAAAGACTCCCTTCTGGATGCCAAAATCGAAGCTTGGATAGTAGGAAAAAATGATGACAAATCTTTGAATCGAATACGATAAAAACAATGAACATTTTCGATCTATTTATTACCTACCATACTAGCGAATTCCATTCGAAATATGAAAATTTAATCATTGTTTCTACTACGAAAAAAGTGAATGAATAACTATTAGAAATCAAAAGCATATGCTTTCACTATACATATGTAGATACCTACATATATTTTTCAATGATGCTTTGGTGCCATTTAAATAAGCCTTTACTAGATATATTGTAAATAAGTTGAAACACTATATAAATCATCATCTACAGCTACTCACCATCCACTGCTGGATGAAGTCCTCTCCAACACGCTTCCATTCGTCTCTGATTTGCGCAACTCTCATCCATTTCACCCCAAACATTTTCCTAATTTTATCTACCAATCTTATCTGCGGTCTTTTACCCTTTTGCATTCTCTCGGGTACCATTCTAGCACTTTTTTCCGCCTTTCGCCCATTCTTTTAGTCACGTGGCCTGCCCATTGCCATTTTAATCTCTTAACTCTATCCACTATGTCTACTACCCTTTTCATACTTCTCACCCACGTATTCCGCTTAATGTATTTCTTCGTTATGCCGAGCATACAGCTTTCCATACTTCTTTGAGTAACATCTTGGCGTTCAATGTTTAAGTTTCACATCCATACGTCATCACTAGAGGTAGGATAGTTAGTGCTATCCATTGTTCGGCAAACCTTTAACAATGCATTTACAACCTTCGAACAATACACGGCCCCCTCAGGCTCCGGTGACTAGTCATCACTGGCAAAACACATTGAACGAATATCTTTTTCTTCGGCCATTTAAATCTAAAATGTAATATATTTTTAAATCTAATATGTATGTATGTATTGTCGAAAAAAATCAGAGTTTCCCAAATGTTGAGACACACAATCGGACAAGCGGACAGAGAAAATTGCCAAGGTCCGAGTTGTTGCGGAATCGTAAAACGTAAAACGTAAACCACAAAGACGATGTGGCATCGGCACACACATGTTTTTAACATCTGCAACACGTCTAGATGCAAAACATATATATTATACAAAACATCATCCAGTTTCATTTCAAACCCAAAATCATAATAATATAAATTGCACATACATATATCAGCTGCCACATTCCCACAACGTACTTCGAAAATCTCATGCTCAAAGTTACTGGCTCTCAAAGATACATTTATCGACAATGTCTGGTACATTTTGATCACTGGAATTAAACATTTTCGTTTATTGAGTTTTTCAAACTTTGTTGCAATACTGCGGAATATAATATGTCATTATTAAAAATTGTTATTCTTTTTATTTTACATACGTCAGTTTGAAGTTCACTCGATAAAATATTTTTCGAAGCTTGCTACAATACCAATATTTATTTTGAGTAAATCTTGTTTTTCCATATATATGTAGTATCTTTGCTAACAAATTTTAAAAGTGACATATTTTAATATCGTTATTATATACACCTTCTACGTCAAATATGGATTAAAAGAAGCGTAAAATAAAAGTACTCCAATTTAATTTTGACTTTTAAAATATTTGTGTTGTTATAAAACGGAATGTATGGGTTATATAGACGTATTGGAGATGTGGTTTATCTAATGGTGAGAGTAAAGAGATTGAAATGGCAATGGGTGGGTCACGTAGCTAGAAAAACGGACGATAGATGGACGAAATAAGTGCTCGAATGGTACCCGACAGAATGTATGATTTAATTTAGATTTTAAAAGTATTGTTATTGCTATAGAATGCAATATGTGGGTTAGAAGTATGATAGAGGTGGTAATATATTTATGTAATGATGAGAGTAAAGGGATTGAAATGGCAATGGGTGGGTCACATAGCTAGAAGAACGGACGATTAATGGACGAAAGATGTGCTAGAATGCTAGAATATAATTTTGATTTCAAAGTCTTTTTTTTTGCTATAAAATGTAATGGCAATTGACGGGTCACATAAAATGAACGAAAGATGGACGTAAGAAGTGCTCGAATGGTAACCGAGAGAATTTAAAATATAATTTTGATTTCAAAGTCTTTTTTTTGCTATAAAATGAAACACGTAGGTTAGAAGTATGACATAAAGTGGTTTATGTAATGGCAATGGGCGGGTCAATGATATATGGACGTAAGAAATGCTCGGATGGTACCCGAGAGAATGTAAGGAAGAAAGGTTGCAGGGCAGAAAGGTGGATGAAATCAGAAAAATGTGTGGAATGAGATGGATGAGAGTGTTCCAAAACAGAGATAAATAGTAGGCTTTCATGCAGCAGTGGATGGCGAATGGCTGTGAATGATGCTGATGAATATAATAAGAAAGCAACAAAATAAAATATATCGAACGGGACGCGTTTTGATATACCTAGTAGTGGCTGTTGAATGTCTGATGACGTTGATGATGTTTGATGTAAATAATTTAGGATTCGGTCGGAATTGATGTATTTGTGGTGTCCTTGTCGAGTCTCCGTGGTCCAGTGGTGTGTGTCCGACGCTGAAGGGACGGGCATCGTTGACCCGTGGAGACGCACCCTTCCTGTCCATACAACGCCAACGGTTGCGTCATGGATCGTACACTGATTGCCCTGCGAGCAAGTAATCAGGGATCGGGCTTCAATCAGCTGACGCCAATCGGCCACAGCTCATTACGAACGATGATAATTGGATCGCCCGTGAGGTCATCGCGATATTAAATCCAAGTACATACTTGGCACAAGAGTGTATGCACATTTTCATAGGTCTGTTACAGAGAGTTGGCGCGAACAAATGCGCTTGTGTTGTGTCGGTGAATAGGTGTATAGCATACTGTCACACTGCATTCAATAATAAAAAGACACTCTGTTTCTTTCGTGCGCTTCCGTGTGAGTGCGCGAACGCGCCAACTCTCGGTAACAGACCTATACTAATTTTCTGTATCGATTTCGGATCTAGTTATAAGCTCATATCTTCCGCGATGGCTTGTATATATGTACATATGTATGATGCGATTTTTCTATAGTAGAGATCGTTGTTTATGTATGTGTATACATCGATGCGGTGCAAACGATCGAAAAGCGCCAGACAGACTGAACCACAGATTAACGACACGTGTACCTTATGCGTGCGCACTGCTCGCACTTACACTAAGCGAAATCTACCCGAAGTCCCGACATACCTACCCTGTATACGTTCTGTGCTTCTGATACTTAAGTTCCGAATTTTTACATTATTAAAAACTCGCCAGAAAGATCCAATTCAATTTTAATAATTACCATTTTAATAATTGCATATGTGCACATCGAAAGGTTTCTCGTCATCTGATGTGCAATTTTTCATTCGTGAAGTCGAGAATTGCGTTTAAAGCAGCCATCCAGTTAATCTGTGGTTCAATCTGTCTGGCGCTTTTCGATCGTTTGCACCAAACCCGTATACATACATACAGTAGTTACTACGCCAAATCGTTCAAATTCGATTGGATGAATCGTTTTTATTTGATATTATATTGAAATAACTTTAAAAATAGATTTTAATAGAGTCAAAATGTTTGATTAATTATTAAATAATACTTGGAGTACTTAAAACCTATACATGTACTACTACATAAAT
Source organism: Arctopsyche grandis (assembly GCF_051622035.1). NCBI lineage: Eukaryota > Metazoa > Arthropoda > Insecta > Trichoptera > Hydropsychidae > Arctopsyche > Arctopsyche grandis. The sequence continues at coordinate 32,526,409 of NC_135357.1, forward strand.
TACCTTTAAAGTAAAAACCTGAATTATTCCAGCATCTACAAACTTAAATTTCGATACAAATCCAATAATGGACGTGCAATATCTGTGCACTAAGCCATCGATATACAAATTTCATTTAACCATTAGAATAGATTAGTGGTTGGCATATAATACTTTGAACAAAGTGGTCATGGGTTCTGCTGAGCAGACCTTTGATTTGTGACTCTAGATCGATCGTTTCCTATCAGAGTTTGCCAATTTGGCTAATTTTCATTGAAACGGTTCCAACAAATTGACAACCTTACCCATTTTCTCGCAAAATCTTGAGTTTTCAGCAATCTACAATACCCCAAGACGATACATGGCCAAATTTATTCATATGTACATATGTCCTATATATATAAATTTACAATATTATTATTATAAAATTGGTGACAAATGAGGATAGGTGGTCAATTTTGGTAGGAACCGTTTCAACAATGTTAAACTGTTAAACGTTTCAACAACAGTTAAACTGAAAAACTCTGATAGGAATCGATCTATCTGGAGTCACATATATCTGAGGTCTGGCAAGCAACAATCGGTCAAGGATCGAACCCGTGACCCCACAATTATACGCTACCCGCCGAGATATGTTACTGGTTATAATAGTCTATTTTAACTACTCATATAATTTCGTATATAATGTATTAAAAAACCATTCTTATATGGATATAAAATAGAAGGTTCATATTTCATATATCGCTTTATGGATATAAAATAATTTTATATTATATATTGTATAATATTATGATATTTTTTAAATCTTTTTTATTTAGTAAAAAAATCTTCTCTAAATTGACGCATTTGTATGTAAATATTAAGACGCAATTTTTTTATACGCAGTATGTTATTCAAAATTTAGTTGAACAGTGTGTGATGTAATTTATTTAAAAGTATAATACATGTTTCAAACGTGAGTTAAATGTGCTTTAATTTGGCTTGCAAGATTATATTTGATGTACTGCAATCATAGTACTATTAAATATACGATTTGTCGCGGAATTTTATCAACCTTTCGAAGTTTGCCTTTTATTAGCTATCGTCAAAGAGTAAAATCGCTAAACACACCGTACCTAATCGAATGGCAGCGATAAGCGAGTTTACGAGCGCGGAAAATAGCTATACAGAGAAGTGTAAGTTTATTGCCGAGCGGCTTTAAAAAATTTTCAATTTCTACAGGAAATTTTCCAAACCGGTCCGAAAACGCCGCGATGAGCTCATTCGGCTATGACATCATCGATCGTTAAGAGGAAAACGTTTTCACAGCCTTGGAAAAGCTCATGCACCGTTACCGAGCGAGAGATCATCAGCAAAGTACAGTTGATTGCAACACGTCAAAACGAAACGGCTAATTGAATCGCATTTTGCATGTTGGAAACTAACTGTAGAAAGATTTCAATTTTAGACATTCTAATCTCGCCGTTGAATGACGAGGTCGGACTCAGACCTTTTTTGACCCTATTAAATGACATTTAAAAGGGCCCATCCCATTTTCTTCGATGGATTATCTTTCAAAGTGTGATATTTTGAGACTGCATATTAATTACATCATACAGGAAAACGTTCAAATTAGACCATATTTGGCTGTAAAACAAATATTTGGCGTTTAACTTTTATGACATCAGATATGTGACATCACAATCGTTATCAGTTGAAATTAAATTTGGTTAACACACAATGATATGTGCAAATTTGGAATGACTTTTTCAAAAGGAAACAAACGAGTACTTTGAATGTGATTAATGATTGTACATCGATGGAAACTTTTTTCATAAAAATGCAAATCATGAGATAAAATTCCACACATGAGCCGTTATATTTGAAACTGGCATAAATTCACTTTTCTTCATTTCGAAAAATATCTCGCAAAACAATTATATATAATGTTATTTAATACTGGTGGCCTGTAATACGTTTATTCTGCTTTTCCGAGAGTCTGGACGTATCGAATTAAAAAAAAGTGATGACGATTTGTGAATAAAGTCAAACAGATATAGTGTTTTTGGAATTGAAACTTGGACTTCCGCCGATTTTATATATTTATTTAAGTTTAAGTTTGGACCGTTTTGACACTACAGGAGTCCCCAATGGTCGAAAAAATACAAACAGATGAGTAAAATAAAAATATATACATATATAAACAGAAAAAAACATAATCATTAAAAGCAGTAGCATTATAGTAATAGCAGATAAAGTAAAAATATCAAATAATAAAATACAATGTAGAGAATGTCTTGCACTTATAGCCAGTACCAATACATGGATGGTGTACGTATATATTTTTATAATTGTCTTTGGCCAGGAAGGTGCATTGGGTTTACCTGTTAGGCCTTCTTGGTGTAAATTAAATAAAAAAATAAAAAAAATAAAATTATATAAGAACCAGCCTCAAATACAAAACATCATTGTGAGGTCTAAATGGAAGTGAATAGACCATAATACCAATCATACATCACATTAAATTATGAAAATAATGATGAGCAGGCAGGCTTCCTGACAAATAGGTTAAAATAATCTCCCATAACCTACTTTCACTGAGGTGCAAAATATCACATTCAGGCTCAGCAGCAAAGATTTCATAGAGAAATCGGATAGCTCTTGGAATATGAGCCATTCGATAAAGAGCTGTACAACCATCAAATGATGATGTCTACTACTCACATAATTATTAGGGACATAAAGTCCCAACTTTTTCAACAACGACGGGCATGACGTATTACCACGTAGAAGCTAGAGAGCAAAACGAATTGATGAGAAGTTTCTCCTAAGTTCAAGGGAACTATACCCAAGTATGCCCAAAAGGAAAGGAGTAGGGTAGAGATATGGGTAATATCCACACTCTTTCCTTTAAAGAGGTGATCTCAGGCTTGTAGTGTTATTATTTATATCACATAATTATTAGGGACATAAAGTCCCAACTGTTCCAGCAACGACGTGCATGACGTATTACCACGTAGAAGCTGGAGTACATATGTAAATGTTTACAATTACACATAAGAAGGACATATGAAAAACTGCATCAAGCCTTCTAAGCATGTCGTATTACCACGTAGAAGCTGGAGAAAAAAACGCAGTGAGAATATCATAATAATTCAATTATGAAATATCATTATGTTCTAATGCCGACTTTCAAATGTACGCGCTAAAAGTGTAAAATCTGTTTTAAACCGTTCGTTTGACTCAACTTCCGGTCTAATCTAATCTCGCGCTGAAAAGTGTGTCGCTAACCATTTCGCCAAAGCGTAAACTTACTACCCGTACGTATATGTACATATATGTAGAAATGGAATATTTGCGAGTTGCGTAACTTTTCCTCGAAGTGTTCTCGGTAAATGTGAGTAGGTACCAACAGCCGTTATCAGCTTTGACCCTATCGTTGCTGGAGCACGCACTCGCCACTAAACGACTGAAAGAAACAAAACAAATATAATAAAAAAGGAAGGCTTGTCGCCGAAGAACAAAACGGTGTTAAAGTCGATGGCCGCGGTTTATGGCGAGTGGCCATTCGTCGCGCGTGCTTTCGGCGAGAAACTCTTATCGGTGCTTTTGTAGCGATAGCGAAACATTGCGGACAATGAACCCTTCGAATGAGTGTTAAGTCACCGTACTGAAGTTCCGTTTTTATTCGATTTCAAATTTGCCATGTGCTTTCTTCAACCTTCAGACATTGATCTTTAAGAGGCTGCGCATTAAAGGTGATTATTAAACCATCACATTCCATTGTATGTATAGTCTGGCAACAAATAAGTCAAGTTATACATATCAAATGTAACTTGGAATTGTGGAGTGTGAGCTATGAATATGCTTCAATGCAATTGATTAGATTTATTCATTTAAGCTCAGCCACGTATAGACAAGTCATGAATGTATATTTATTTTTATTCTATACTAGTGTTTTTACCCGACTTCGCTCGGTATTTGTAATACGAAATTATGTTCACAATACATCTTATATCTATTTTAATAGCTACTGATCTACTGATCATTTTCTATTTTACAATTTAATTTAATTTGGTTAGTAATCATAGTATTATATTATTCTAATGTTAACGTACAGCATAATAGGAGAAAGAGCTCAAAAACCTATTTACAATTCTTATAAATGCTCATAATACATCTAATACATAATATTAATTAAAGATTCTGTAAAGTCGACGATCTAAAGCAGATTGTGTTTAGGTAATCTGTGTTTATTTATACCTGAAGGGTATAGCCATTTTGTCGTAATCACCGAGACTCTCCACAAGTGTGTTAGTATGGTTATTAGTGATTATGTCATATAATCTACTGGTTAGTTTGTTAGTAATGTCTGTAACAAACGGAATATTATTTATGGCATGCAGTTCTTTCAAGTTAGTATATATAGTTGTGTTATAAATTATTTTTAGGGATTTATTTTGTATTATTTGGAGCTTGGAAAGGTTAATATTCGAGGCGTTATTCCATACAGGTGAAGCATAGGTTAATAATGGTAATATGAGCGCGCGACATAATTTTATTTTACTTTGAATTGATAAAGATCTATGGCGATTAAATATTGGGTATATTGAGGATATACCCCGCATTGCCTTGTATGTATGTATGTATATCCTCAATATACCCAATTACCTCTATATACTCAATATACCTCGATCTTTCACAAGTGTGTTAGTATGGTTATTAGTGATTCTGTCATATAATCTACTGGTTAGTTCGTTAGTAATGTCTGTAACTAACTGAATATTGGTTATTGGAATAGCCTTGGTTTACGTCACTTTTTTCGACTGTAAAACAGGAACTAGTCCATGAGTCAACTTGGAGAGACCCTTTTTCAAAGCCGCCTGGTGGCACTTGCGCCGTTCTTCTTCCGGGCGATTTCCATTCTCAAGGACAGCACATACGTCACGGAGAAATCTCAGGGGTGTCCATCGTCAGAAGATGGCCAAGTTCACATGGTGTGCGGTGGTAATTAGCGCGCGCGGTCGAGCGGTCAGACCTTACGCGACCCGCGACCATCAGACCGTGGCGCCATCTTGCGTTCCCACACAACAGGCATTAACAAGAACAACACGCACATACTTACTTACTTGCTTCGCATTTACATTATACGTGTGTCTGTATCTGGAAGGATAGACGGTGTCCTCTCTCGGTGGCAGAAGCGGTCCTTCTGGCTGGGAGAAGTCGCTACGTGTCGTCGGTGGGTGGTCGGTAGGTGCGAATTCAAATGAACTCAATGAGACGTTTCTGATGAAAACCCATTTATATGTATGAATGTATGATGTTTTGCGCTTGAAGGATGTTTGCGCCGTTGCTTATTGATATTTTGCCTAGGAATTTCGAATAAATTTTGGTACATACTTATGTATATATACATACGTAGGTATATGGTTCATAGATTGGACTTTTTTTATTTTTTATTTTTTATTTTTACATATATACCAGGAAGGCCTTACAGGTAAATCCCAATGCGCCTTCCTGGCCAATTACAAATACAAATACAGCATTTTTATTATAAGTCGTTGAATTGCGAGACACTGAAAAAACTCACAAATTAACGAGACATCTATGAATTGTACATAAATTTTTATTGTACATCAATCAAATTTTTCAAATAGTGGTGACATAGTAGGTAGGAAGGATTTTTAGCCAATTTTTTTTCCGGGAACCGTTTCAACAATGAAATCAGAGAAAATTGGCAAACTCTGATAGGAAACGATCAACCTGGAGTCACAAATCCAGGTCTGACCAACAGCATACTCTGAAAAATTCATTTTCATTCAGGGATAGAACCCGGCACCTTCTTGACGGTAAGCAGAAGCTTAACGTCCGAGCTATGCTGCTGGCTTTTGTTTCAGTTTGTCGAAAAGTTTGGTTTTCCAAGTGTCTTTGTGTAATTTTTATTGATTTATTGAATAAATGCCAGCAGTATGGCCGTGAATTGACCTCAAATGAAAATAATTTAAGTATTGCTGGTCAGATTTGGATATTTGTGACCCCAACTAAATCATTTTCTATCACAGTTTGCCGATTTATCTGATTTCATTGTTGAAAAGTTCCCCATCGAATTGGCAAAATCCATCCTATCCACTAAATTACTACATACTACATAGCCAGCAGTATGGCTTAATGGTAGCTGGTGTATGTTTAGCACCAAGTGATCAGTGGGTTCAATCCGCCATATTGCTGGTTAGATTCGGGGGTATTTGTGACTCCAAATCGATCGTTTCTTATCAGAGTTTGCCAATGTTATCTGATCATTGTTGAAACGGTTCCTCAAAATTGGCAAAAAATCATCTTTCCTGTTGTCACATATCTTCTGTATTTATTGTGTGTATAATTTGTAAAAATTATGTACAAAATCTAAATCCATAGATTCAATGGGTTAATTCTGTAATTAATTAATTGTTATTTCGTGTTCTTCAACTTCTGTAGGTTTTTTAAGTTTGTAGATGCTGGAAAAACCTGAATTATTCTGACATCTACTTAAAATTTAAAATTCGATACAAATTCAAAAATGGGCATACAATATCTATGCACCAAGCCATCGATATAGTATAAAGCTATTTGTATGTATCAAAAATGAGATTCATCTATTTTACATTGAAGAATTGATCCGTACTTTTTACTTTTTGTCGTAAAACGTTTCTAAGATCTTTTCCTTTTATCATAAATTATTCTTAATAACTAAAATACCATATTTTAAGTGTACTTAATCTACCTATGTATCTGACATCTTAATGATGTCAAGTTGATACAGAATACCAAACTCTTCAAACAATAAATATAGATCAAGTCTTTTTAGTTGGTATTTATAAAATTAACAGCCTAAAAAGTTGAAAAATGATTCGAAAACAGAATTCAATGCTCTAATTTGATGAATAAACGAACCTACTATAAATTTATATTATTGAATTGAAATAATCTTTGACCCAATTGACCTGATCGTTATTTCCAGAAATTAAATCCTGAGTCAATTTATTTACATTACAATTATATAATAAGGTTTTGTAGATCCTTCAGCTGGTTTTCGATTATGAAAGATTAATAATGACGATGATAATATCATACAGAGAGGGTCATATGTAAAGTAGCGGTTTATTTAAAGTCAAACTGGTTCAAAGAATGTAAATTACACACTAGGCGAATATTATATTAGGGAGAATGATTGAGAATTAATTGCCTTCAATGGTATACTTTTACACGAATTTAAATTAACCATATCTTAATTAACTACATATGTATATTATATGTAGTAGAATCACTATAATCTTAATTTACAAAATCAGCATTTTAACCTTCTTTGATAAGTAAGTATATATGTATATTTTGACTAAAATCTGCATACGTATCATTACTTTTCTCAATAACAATAGGTTGATGCAATCCTATTCAATCAAATGGCATCATACGTGGATTTGATTTCGCGAGAATTTCCCAATAGCGACCGATTTTCCGAGAAAATTTGCCGAACTGCACGGGCGCCCAAGCGTTCCGTTATCCGACACCATCAGGCATTTTCCATAACTGTAAAAATCACGAGAACAAATCGTCCGTTTCCCCCTCCCCCACCCTCCCCCGACACTTGGGGAGAACAATTCAAGGCGTTTTCGCCCATTCGAAAGGTGTTATGTGCTTCCGAAACAAAGGAGAACGGTTCTCTCAAAGTTCCCATGGCCTCCAAAACGAAACTAATTTGATTCGGGTTATTTGTATACTACTAAAAATTACACACACACATATATATTTATTATACATATTATGTATACCGGGTGGTTAAATTAATATCGTAGTGTGGTTGAAGCGTATTTGGCAACAACGGCTGGTTTATGTTAATTCGAACCGGCTTAGACGCTGTATGTTGATATGATAATAATGCTGCTGGTTTTATTTTTTTTTTTCAATATTTTTCATATATAAAAAGAAAACGTGAGAAAATGCATTGAATTTATTATCATGTATATGAGATTTTTAAAAATAATAATAAAATTAGTGTTGTGTCGAAACGAGCGATAATTAACGTGTCCGTGATTTTGTACGCGTGTATATTTTTTGCATGTGTTTTATATAACTATATGTTATCTGCTTATGGATTGAAATCTTATGCATGCAACTATTAAATTTGATTATCTATATTAAACACTTCGATTTTATTTTGAATAGTGTGAAAATACGGTTTGTAATTGGTATGAATTATTGTTTAATAACATGCTAAGGAATTTGTATTGTTTTCGTGGTTTTTTTTATTCAATTTTGGAATTATTGCATAGGTATAGTTTAAATCAAATTGTTTAAAACTTGCAATCGAATCTGAATGTGACCCTTAAACTGCGCTTTTATTCATTGATTGTGAAACCACTTTGCCGGGAAGTGAGATTTGCTGTGCGGTAATTAGCGGCAAACTGAGAAGGTTGAGAAACGCTCGTCTACAGGGATAAATGCACAGATAGAGAGAGAGAAAAAAATGTTTACAGCTTCCGTTCCGATTCGGCGTCGAGAAAACGCTCCATTGAAGCGTACCACGGCAGCGGAAAGGATAGACGATTGTATCCGGTGCTAGATCGTACTTAGGAAAAATTCAACATGCAAAGCGTTCATAGATTATAACTCAATCCGAATAATCTATAAAACACGCATTCAACGTTCAATTAAAGCCATCTGATACACGGGAGTGTGAAATCGTGAGAGATGTCGACGCGCGTACTATGAAATGTAGGCGCGAAACCCGACTTTTGAATTTGATATTCGGACAATTAAGATGAAATCGCGAACGTCTTGAACCGTAACGGGCCCCATTTCGACACTCGATAATGCGAATTGTACTGCGAATTGCGAATCTACGAACCGGAACCGGGTTTTAAGCGTATTCAATTCCGAGCTACGATCCGTCGACGTAGCCTTGAGGTTGTGTAAGTCATTTGTACGTTTAATTAATTTGAACGAATTAAATTGAGCGTATTCGAGCCGTAAATTAGATCCTTGTCGCTTCTGTTTAGTGCTTCAGTGCTAAAATCAACATATTAGACGCGAAAATGCGATAGCACAACACCTCTCCGGGTTAAAAAGTAAATTCAAGTCATTATTTAGGTATTTACTTAAGATTCTATTTACATATGTATATATACCCACTTTTAATGTATTATTATTGAATAGTCAATGTGCATAGACGATGCAAAAAACTTCAAGGACACACAGAGGACATGGTTCTGATGAAAACGTGTCATTTATTTTATCTCTCAAATCATCACCTGCATTTCAATTGCAAAACTTAGTAATTTGTCTATGTATATTTTTCCATGAGTAATCAAGAATCTTTCATGAGTAATTTCTTATACGTTTATCTGCGTGTCGTGATTTTAATGCTGATTTTTTACACGTCCTTTGAGATTTTCCTTTAAGGTTAAAGCCGAATTTAAACAATCTGATTATGTTTATATCTTAATCGTTAATTTTATCTGATCATGCTCCGATGCTTACTTTATTTTTTTACATATACATATATACATATGTCATCATCATCATCCTTTACAGCCATTTGCTACCCACTGCTGGATGAAAGCCTCTCCAACACACTTCCATTCGTCTTTGTTTCGAGTAAAACTTATCCATCTCACCCCACACATTTTTCTAATTTCATCCACCCATTTCCTCTACGGTCTTTCTTACGCCCTTTTACATTCCATTGGGTACCATTCGAACACTTCTTTCATCCATCTATCGTCCGTTCTAGTAACGTAACCTGCTGAGTATTTTATTATTTTTATTGTACCGACTACTCTTGTAATACTTCTACATGTCCTTGGAAGTGTTATCTTTAGACTTAAATTAAAACAATTTACATTCAGTTTGTCATACTTTCAAAGCTTTCTTAATATATTTTTACAAACTTATCCATTTTTACATACCTCTTTTATGTATGTTTCACTTACGTTTACTATTAAGAAACAAAATTTCCTCTTATCCGATCGTTTTCATACTTTGACATATTGATCATTTTGCTCATCAATATAAGTAAAGGTATCATCCACCATTACGATGGTGAAAAAATATCGTATTATTACAAGCTTTTTATTACATTTACTCTGTTATTTCATTACGAAAAGACTCTCTAGATAAGGCCCTGTGAGTATTGTTAATAAAATATATATTATCGATTTTAATGTCTAATACATATGTATGAAGATATTTAACGTATTTAAAGTAAGTAGAAACAAATTCAATTGAGTAACTTATCGATATAGAAATTATACATACATAGTACTTGTATATGCATTCCAACAAGTGTGTACTTAAATCTGGTAATAAAGTGAAGTTTCAGTTTAGAAAATCCCGTTTCGACGGATCGTTCCGCTTCTAATGTGGCGAAAATTTTCCGGCGCGCGGCCGGAAAAGCGGTGAATGGACCGTGAGATGACTTCCTGCGTTGCGATGACGCCGTTTTCCATGCAAATCGGATCGGACAGACGGAGATATGTCCGTTTCTTCTTATTTTTCGCCTTCGTTCGTTTTCACAACGGACCAACGAGAACGTCATTACACAAACGAGGCGAGATATATTGGCAAATCGGCCCCGATAACGATACTAAATGGGCCAAGCGGTCGCTTGTTAACCCAATTTCGGCACACTGATATGCAAATTTTAATCGATGCTGTATCGAGTCGAAGCTTGAGCAAGAGCCGGTGTGCTTATATTCAATTAAATGCACAAAGTTGAGGAAAAACCACAATAATCTGAACAGCAACTCTAATAGATATACCTATTATTTTTTCTTCACTGAATTTTCTTTGTTTGTAAAAATCAACTCATTGAAATAAAAAAACACATTAGTATTTACTAATTCAAATTCGTATTAATTTTTTGTTTAAAATTTTTATATGAATTCATTTATTTCAAAATTTTATATCTGACGACGGGTCAAGTAAGTACATGTTTAATTTGATTAATGTTTCATTGCGTTTGTGACTGCTATATAAATCGAATTTGTTCGAATTGTATAATACGTTTTATATATTTTCCAATTTTATATTCATTTATAGTTTATATATTTTATTTAACTCGATAATGATGTATGTATGTATGTGGAATATCTGTTTACTTGGTTACCATTAAAATTATACATTTTGTATTTTTATACAATGCGTTTCGTTTATATTAGATAGATTTGGAAGCGTAAGTGCTTATTATTTCATCCCTTAAATATGTTTTCCCAAAATCGAGACAGATATCATTGGAATATTTAACACGAGATCGTTAAATACAATAGCATTTAATGATACGAGACATACGTACATCATTGGTAGTAATGCAATGAACTATTTTTCAATTGTAAATTGTTCATATAAAATACTTTGTATTCTAATAATATTAGTGTCAAGTCTTCTTATGTAAGTATATAAATATAAATTAATGTTCGCGTGATTCATTTTAATAACACTTGTTTTAATATGCGATTAGATGTTGGCTCGGTTCATAACCTGAACTGATCACGCCAACAATCGCTCATTACTACGGGTCTTTTAATTGCAAGAATATTCCGTATTACGTGTTTACGTATATTTTTACATTTACCACTTGCAACTTAGTCTTTGCGGTTTCATTTCAACCACGTAAATGATTCAAATGTAAATCTAGCGTCGGGTTTCGCGCTTACGATTCATACTAGGCGCGTCGATCTTTCTTGTAAAATGCGAGGAAATCTACAATACAATTTTGATGAAGTGTTTATTTATTTTTAATACGGTCTGTCGTTTGTATTGCGAGTTTTTGCCGACACCCTGTGTCTTTCTACGTGTGTGTGACGTGTTGAGTTTCGAGTTCACCTGACAATCGGCCAAAACGTGAGACTTTTCTTGTGGGAAATTTTCCCTCCCGTTTTTACCCCATTGTTCGCGGCGATACTGGTAAATTGGTAAAACGGTAACGGTAACTCGCTCGCTTTACCGTTTTTAAAAGCTGGCGATTTAATTGCATACACACGTGTAAATATACGTATTATTGTGCAGAATTAATTAATCGTGATGGTGGACGATCAGGCAACTGTGAGTTACCCAAATTAAAATAAACTATAACGAGATTATAAACACAGACTTCAAGGATACGTATGTACGTATGTTTGTGATATCTCGATGGTGAAATAACCTTATTGTTCATATGAGTGTAAACATCGATGTAGTTTTATATCTAGCAATTCAATAGTCGGTATTCTGACACCGAAGAAGTCATAAAATGCTCGTACAAGGTGCACTTGCATTTATTAAAATTAACATCTAAATTATTCAAATTACTATTCCTATAGCTATTTAGCTAAAAATAGTATTGTCTTTTATTTGATTTTTTTAAATGTTTTTTTTTCATGCATTATGTCCACATTTTAGATATATTCTAATAGTTACTGGTACAGTGATCATTTTCTATTTTTAAATTTATTTTTCTTGTTAGTACCTACATATTTAAAGTGTTATATTTGTTAATGCTAGTCTAATATACAGCACAATAGAAAAAAACTCAAATACCTTTATACAATTCTTAGATATATATTCTAGTTTTGTGTCTAAATTCCAAAAATTAGTGAATTAAACCTAATATAAACCTTATAAAAATAATTCGTTTTCCGAAAATATAGTAAGATTTTCACACACTTTCATGTCTTAATTTATTTATGAAACATATTGTAAATCAAAAAGGATCCGCATACTCGTACATATTTGTACAGATATGTATTTATATCTGAACCAAACTTTCTGTTACTATTTACATATAATCCTAATAACATTATTGGTTTATTGAAATTTTAATAATAAACCCCTATAGGCGGATTTCATCGTTTTAGAAGCTGGGAACTGGGAATTAATAACTTCAATCAAAATAAAAACCTAAGATAGAATGAATATAAGAAACCAAAGAAAGTGATGCTCACTTTATGATTCTTTATTGACTTAAAGTTATATTGAATACTTCCACTGGTAGAAGATAACTATCAAAATCTGGTCCATTTTTGTGAGAGTGAAGATATTGAAATGGCAATGGGTGGGTCACAAAGCTAGAAGAACGGACGATTGATGGGTGAAAGAAGTGCTAGAATGGTACCGGAGAGAATTTTAATATAATTTTGCTATAAAACGGAATATGTGAGTTAGATAGAAGTACTAAAAGGTTTGGATTGGTAAATGGAGAGATTGAAATGGCAGTGGGTGGGTCACGTAGCTAGAAGAACGGACGATATATGGACGAAGGAAGTGCTAGAATGGTATTCGAGAGAATATAAAGGGGTGCAAGAAAGGCCACAGAGTAGATGGGTGGTTGAAATCAGAAAATTTGTGGAATGAGATGTATGAGAGTTGCTCAAAACAGAAAATAATTGAAGCGTGATGTACACAGTAGATATTCGTTTGAAATTTTCTCTATAATAGTCATATAACAGTTAGAGCCTTAAATCACAGCGTTCGAGCGTACACATATTAACATACGTAAAATTCCCATAAATACGAAATCAAACAATTTTCATTCCGGGCGATAGAAAGTTTCGGTGCGAAAGCTCCCGCAAAGTAGTAATTCCGTCGCGTGCCTCGTCCCAAGACACGAAATTAAAACGGGCGCACTCTTCGATAGACAATAATTTCAGATGTTAAAAACGTATTCGTAATATGCGATCGCGCATATCTCGAGTCGAGCGCGCGCACGTCAGCCATTGTGTGTTAAATAAAACGAGGGGTCGTGGGAGCCGCCACCGAATGTTCCCACGCGGTGATTTTTCTCTTTTTTTATATCGTTTTTTTTTTTTCGTGATTATTATTCTCTCTCTCTCTCCTCGTTTTAATTTCAAGTCGGGCGCTTGTTACGTTTTTGCTCGGCGACCGATCTAGAAAAGTGCACGGTGAACGGAAACTACTTTACGATCGCGAAGAGGCGTGATGATACGGCACTTTTGCGAGCGTGGGTCGAGCCGGTGTCAACGGTGATGATACGATGTACCAAAATGTTGCATTTACATTCGAAAATGTAAGAGCGTGCACTCTTGCCGGTGGACTAGTCCGTCAGAAATGACGGATGTAGTTTTACACGTCATGTGTGTGTGTGCATATGTATGTACCTATATACTCATTCCTGTCATGCAAAAGATGATTTTTTCATAAAAAAACACGTATTATTGATCGTATTTAAATGTTGATCAATTTTTAGCAATACATCGTACTTTGATAATATCAACCATGCGCAAACTTGGTGATTTTGGGTTTGATGACAATCTTATCAAATTATTTCCTAGCTATTTTCAATCCCAGCAGCAATACGTTAATTAGTTATGGTCATATTTCCTCTGACCGCTATGCAACTAGGTCTGGAGTCCCGCAAGGCTCAAATCATGTGCATTTTTTATTTGACCTCTTTATTATTGATACTTCATCTTCTCTTAATCGTTCACAATTTTTACTATATTACTATTAACCAGACTTAGACGTTGGCTTGGTGCTCGTCAAATAACAATAGACCTTTCCATTAATGTACAAAAAAAGACGCCCTTTACTAATTTAGTTTCCGGTCTTTTACTTTGGTCTAAATTTAATTTTAAATAAATATATTATATACTGATACATCGGGTTTTGCTTGCATCGAGGATTTATCACATATAGGAGGTCAGTGGTTGCGTTATTGCTAACCACTGAGAGGTTGCCAAATTCAAGCCCTGGATTGACCTCGGTAGAAAAGAATTTATCACGAGTATTATCTGCAGTACTGCTGGTCAAACTAGGATATTTGTGACTCCAAGTCGATCATTTCCTATGGGAGTTTGCCAAATTATCTGATTTCACTACTGAAACGGTTTCTCATCTACATATGTAGTTGACAGGCCAACCTACCTACTATTTGTCTATAATGATCACATTGATCGTTGTCTGAATTAATTTCGATCACACACACACACACACACAATTGATTGCAGTTAATTTAACTACACACGTTGAATGCCGCAATACAAATAGATGGCACGTATCGTAATAAAAAAATTAAGTACACACATAAATAAATGATCGCATTAAATTCGATTACAATAATCGTTAATTAATGATTCCAAATCGTATGAAATGTTCATTGTAGCACAGAACGATTACAATACCTGTCAATCACATTAAAAACTTCTCACAGTACAAATTTATCACATTAAATGCGAATAGTTTTATACATATATATGTATGTATACATACATATATATAAATAAAAATATCATATCTATTATATAGTATTACTAGCTGTATTACCCGGCTTCGCTCGGTATTTGTAATATAAACCGCTTAAAAATGACTAATCCAATAGTAAACATTTTATATAAATTTATTTGAATACTCATTTGTTTTTTTAATTAAATTGACTGTCACGAAAAAACGAACATATATGTATAGTAAATCTCTTATAAACAATTATATGTACGCCCCCGGTGTCTGCGCCCCCTAGAGCTCTGCCCTCGGCGCCTCCCCTGAGAAATTGCCGTCTAGGGCTACGCCACCTGCGCCTCCCTAAGCATTTGCCGTCTAGGGCTACGCCCCCTGTGCCCCCTGAACCTTTGCCGTCTAGGGCTACGCCCTCCGCGTCCCCCATGAGCATTTGCCGTCTAGGCGAATCAGCCCCTAATCGAATCAGCGCCAAAATCGAATCGGCGCTTATGAATCGAAAAAAATATAAATCGAATCATGTGTTCGATGACGTCACGGATCTACGAACGAACCAACGAAGGATATATACATACATACATTTATACCAAAGTCTCTTTCCAAATTATATATTAGATATTATAATACAATGTAAATATGTATTTTTAGGTACATTTGAAAACGGTTTCTTCCTTCATTTCGCGCCAAATCAGATCTAAATCTAATTAGATACAATTACATTAGCAATTTTACCACAATTACCATCCTCGGCTTATTACCATACTATTGTTACTGTAAAAGTTAATAACACACACACACACACACACACACATTTGACGCGTTTCTAATCATCCTATCGCGCGTCGGGTCACCGCGCAGAATGAGTTCATCTCGGTTCATTATTCCGAGTTTTCTAAGTTTTTCATATCGCCTTGTACGCGTAGAGGTGTATACCCGACCACTCATAAATATGCACTCATACATTCATACGTGTGTATGAAATGGAGTGAGTTTTCTCTTTGCGTATTATTAAATTTTCGCTCGGGTGAACGGGTCGGTCTGACCGGTGAGAGGTTACTCGTACTGGGGCGTATAATTTTATGACTTACATATGTATGTATGTATGTAGGTATGTACGTGCATAATAAATGTCGTTCAGAACGAATCAAAGCCGTAGTAGGTATGTGATTTTCATATATTTTCTTCCAATCCGATGATAATAAGTGGCGGAGAATAAAATTTTATTATGATCATAATAGTAATAATGTTTCGCGGGAAATGTGTATGTGTGTGTTTATGTGTTTATGTGTGTATGGATGTATTTATGTTTATGTTAATTGTTATTTTGTTTTTTTTCTTTTTTGTGTTATATTTTTTGACCATTGTGGCGCTTTAGGAATTCCTGTTATGCCACAATGGTCTGTTTAAAATAAATAAATAAATGTGTATGATAATTTTAATTTTTTACTGTTATACATATGTCGTCGATATGATTAAAAAGTTAAATGTATAGGTATATATATATATATATATATATATATATATATATATATATATATATATATATATATATGTTTACTTGCTATGGGCCGTAAACTTCATTGAAATAAAATTTCATTCATAGTCCTTCATACAAAAAAAACGTATTATTCAAAAGATTTTGTTTCAAACTTCCATTCATACCAAGAAATATTTCGCAAAACATTAATTGTAAGGTTTTGCGTTTTGCAATATTTAATAACCTTCGACTATGGGATGACAAAAACGGTGTGGGATGAAAATGGATTATAAAATCTGTTATGATAAAGGGTTCGTTAAATATTGCAGTTCGGAAGAGACGCTCTCAGTCCAAAATCAATCCACAAAGTCGAATTCAGAGATTTGAAAACAAATATATATGAGAGATAATGAGAGTATATAATGCATATTTTATAAGATATAGATTGTATGACAAAGATAAAGTTATTGGCGTTTAAACAATTAAGATCTGAATGGGGGACGGAAAGTTAAGCAAACAAAGCTATTTATCTCCGAAATTTTTAAATTCTTAAACGTGTTTATGGAACGACTCAATTGAAATCTCTATCGACGGCCAAACCTCGCAAAATGGCAAAGTTTCTAAGCGATCGAAGAGTGTGGGAAGTTTGTTTGTCCATACTAACGGACCTTTGAAAATACTGGTGGTCTGTAATAAGTTTATTCTGCCTTTCCGAAATTCTGGACATGTCGAATCAAAAGTAGTGATAGCAATTTGTGAATTACGTCAAATTGGAATAGTGTTTTTGGATCTGAAAATTGGACTTTCATATACATATAACGGCTCATATCAAGCTTTAAAAGCTTGAATTTTTTTTCAAGGAATGTGTTATCGATAATATTCCAATATAATAATATCCAGAAATGATTTCAAATCCCCGGGTATCGAATTTGGCTGGTTTTTTTTTTACTTGTACTTGTACTTCTCAAATTGAATCTTCAATTCGAATGAACACTAAGATTTGTAAGATAGATATCGTTTATATTTAAATTTTATACAAAATTGAATACAGCAATCGCCACAGTTTGAGAAATACTGAACTGATAATTCATACCATGTATAGCATGAGGAAAAAAAAGTAAATAAATATCAAACAAGCAACGTGAATTTGTAGATAATTTTTTTTATGTTTATTTGCCTAGAAAATTTGAATAGCTACATACAATGTAATATGTAGATATGACGTTAAATTTTAGTATGAGATGTCAAATATATCATGAAATTGTATTCCGACGTATGTATATTAATTAATTTTAATGTTAAAAAAAATCGGCAAGTAAATAGTATTGTATTTTTTTTTAGAAAATATTTTGCAGTACAATTGTTTTTTTCTTCTTCTCTTTTTTTAAATTATTGTTTTTACGAACACCAAAAAACATCATACATATAAATTATGTAGAAGCGCATACGTGAATTATTCAAATACATAATTACGACCCCATAATTTTTCTATTATTACATTGATTATTTACAAACTAAATAAAAAGTCAAATGATAGATTCGACGATGGCACGTGCTCGATCCATACAGCCTCTCAAACTAACACATATGTACATACACACTCATTCAAAATTTGTGTAAATCACTCGAATCGAAAATTTAATAAGACGACATAATTCATACACATTTTCAGTTCAATGTTCTTGTTGTAAAAACGAACTCTGTGGCGAAACTCCGTTATGGCATGAGAAAATCGTATGCAACAAAACGCTCAAAGACACAATGGGTCTGGACCCATTGCCCAACTAGGTCGACATTGTTAATTAGATTCATACGTATGTGTGCGTAAAAATACTAAAAATAAATACACACACACACACACATGACATGACATGTAAAATATACGTAACGCATTTATGTATTATCATTTTGTATGAGGAATTAATCCGTTTCGCAAAGGCGCACTTAGCGAAGCGTAAAGTTCAAACATCTTATTTTTTTATTATACATATATACATATTTATATAGCTTTCGATTCGATCTAAGGCTTCTACGTATACGGAAGGTTCCATTTTGATATTTTATTAGTATATTTTTTCCATTAATCGTTCCTAATATGATGTTGTATGACGAGTCAATCAAAAACACTGCGATGAATCATGCTTTGTGTATGCACATATGCTTTCGAGAATGTCGTGCTTACTTATTCTTCGGTGATTATATTATTATCAATTTTTTTTTTTTTGTGGTTGAAATGTTATGATGCCATATTTGAAGTAAGCTCTGGTGCAAGGATTGGAAACGGTCGTGTTTGCGGTGGTGGAATCATTTGCATATTGGTGAATCAGAGTGAGAGATTTTCCGTGGTACGTACTCTCGTTTATAGACCAAATTTAAATTCAAGACGTTAATATAATAGTAACAAATTGTATGAAACAACTTTCTACTCATAGAGCAATCTTGAATGGATGTGCATATATGAGAGTCTAAAGCGATGTGTCGTTTTGAACTATAAGTTTTTGTTATATTTTGAATATAATGTTGAATATAATCATGCCTTTCCATCGTCAATAAGGTTTTTATTATGTAGTTACTTCGCCAATTGGTTTGACAAACTTCCTACATTCTTCCGATCGCTTTGAAACTTGAAGCTAAGTCGATGGTGAAATATGTATAATCATAATACATAAATACATACGTTTAAGAATCCAAAATTTTGGAGAAGGTCATAGACCATCCACTTCCAAAAGCCACTAGAATTGTTTGTTTGACTTTTCGTCAGATTTAATTGCTTAAACTCCAATAACTTTATCAATTTCTCATTTTAATTTCAATTTCATAATTTTACTGTATGGCTTAATTCAACTTAAATGCAAAGTGAATCAATGAAACAGTTGATGTTCAAAAGGAAAAAAAAAGCAGAGTTACTGATTTACATATAGATATACCTCTGTATAATTATATTTATTATATACATATATCCATCCATAAGTCAAATGAGAATAAGAATATCGTAAAATCGTTAGATTTTTAAGTAAATTGCCGTTCATATATTATATATATATATATATTGTATATGGAAAATTAAATGAATAATTTTACTGTGCATATGTACATGACCATTCCAAATTCCAATTAGTATAACTTTGTAGTAAAAGCATATAATTAATCATTCGTTTCGAATTTAAATAGCAGTGCTGTATCGCTCAATGATCTGAAAGTCAAATGATTCCAAATGATGATGGGTAGTAGCGGAAAAAGGTTGTGCATCCCAGAGGCGCTTCCGATATATCACATTGTTGATACAATTGATCGACTTTTTTTCTTTTAAATCACTTTAAAGCTGTCTTTTATGTATTCGTTTACATTTTTTCCGATTTTCGCAATCGAGGCGAGATGCCGGCTTTAACAATTGTTATTTTTCAGCGGACATCTTCACTCCTGTTTCGATCGCATCTCTGTCTCCCGCGGCGCAATAAATAATTCATAAAGCGGCGGCAAACTGTCCGGAAAAACGCTCTTTGTTGTCCGACTCGTACGCATTTAGTTATATGTATGTATGTTGGTATATACGTTAAATGGATCTATATTGTGTTTGCCCTGTGAAACAATTAAATCGTCAGATTGGACTCGATTGCGGCATCGTATCGGTGCGGTTAAGATTGTGTCGAAAATGAAGAAACGGTGCTGTCATTCGAGGAAATTCAATTGTGTTAAATGCGTTTTGGTATTTGCGAATGAGTTCACGATGATTTTTGTGCGATGTTTGCGTATGGTGTGTTAGAATGTTGTTTTAATTGAAAACGCTGTGGTTTGTTTGGTGTAAATAAAATGTATATAAGTAGACATGCGAACATATGTACATGCTCAGAACAAAGTTGAAAAAAATCTTTCGATGATTCCGAACCATTCCAAAACTATTCTTTGGCTTAAGTTGGGGTACCGGAATTGACAGTGTGCTAAATTTGTTGGTCATGAGATGAAAACTCTGGCTTTCAATAGCGGATGAACACACTCAACGGGTATTTTGTACATGGGAGCCCTTCGATACAAGGCTACTTTATCGAAGGGCTCTACTCGAAGGGCTATACTAGCCCTTCGATACAAGAAGTTAACCACATTTTTCGATTTTGATCACCAGATTAGGTGTAAATTCTTTAAAGGTACTTATTATTTAACGTATACTTATTTAAAGGTACCTGAATTCAGAACCTTTGCAGTTCTGAATTGAAGGGCTCCCATACAAAACTATCCATACAACTGTGTTATTTCACTGCTTTCAATTTGGTACACCATTTTATGGTGTTCTAAGTTGAGCCTGTTTTTGAAAACTCGGGACAAAACACACATGAGCAATGCCGGGTAATTCATAGTAAAATATAAACGTATCATATATGTATGTATCTATCTAATATCTTGAAAATCAGTTCTGCTTTTTCCAGAGGGGAGGGGGCAAAATTTGGCCAATTTTTGGTTGTTTCTTTTATAAAACCTTTTTTTTAGAAAAAGCTTTGATTGATATGTTCGATTGACTTACATATATACATGGATAGACTTTTAACAAACAGAAATTGGTGGTAAACTTTACAAGGGTAGTGGACATAGTGGATAGAGTAAAGAGATTGAAATGGTAATGGGCGGGTCACGTGGCTAGAAGAATGGACGAAAGGTGGACTAAAGAAGTGCTTGAATGGTACCCGAAAGGAAAACTTCAAGGAAGATGTGTAGACGAAATTAGGAAAATGTGTGGAGTGAAATAGATGAGAGTTCCGCAAAAACAGATATGAATGGAAGCGTTTTGGAAAGGCCTTCATCCAGCAATGGATGGTGAGCGGCTGTAGATGATGATATGTAGGTTCAATATGTATACCACAGAAATTACCTTGAAAGGAAAAACCTGAACTATTCCAGCATCTAAAAATTGATATACAATATCTGTGCACCAAGCCATCCATATATTAATTACTTTATTTATTTATTTTATCTATATTAATCAATTAATTAACCATTATATATTAATGGTCAAACTCAATAATGCTGCTACATAGTTCACTAAAATCAACCAGGAAGGTTGAATATGTACTTATAATACATCGACATAGGCAAATATTCCATCGATGACAGTCAAACTGCACTCTGCAGGCCTTCTTGCAATAATGTTGAGATTACTGATGCGAATAAATTAGCAATTGCGAAACGCTAAATATTATATGTAACTTGAAATGTTTCTGCACGTTTCAGAAATAAAAGCACCTAAATCGAATCGTAAAACCCTATGCAACGGCTGTTACTATTCAATTAACAATTAAATTTTACGAGTGCTAAAGGTCAATCTTTAAATAGCTACACTACCTGGTATTATAATTTTTTTTTTTACCTTTACATATGGAAAAATGATTATACAACGGTGCAGTCAGCGGCGTGGGTAGGCGGGGATTTTACAAATTGAATAAAAAACTAATTTATATACACTGAACGTGTCAAAAGTTTGCGGATCGAATGCGACGACGACGCGTGAATTTTTCATTCGAAATTTGACGTTCGTCGTAATTCTAGCGGATTCTCAGTAATCGTGATTGCTGCAAGTACTTGTGTATGAGTGTTGTTGTTTGTTTGCTTTTTTTTTCGCGCGAGTTTTACCCGGTTCTATTCTGGGAAACAATGTCACTTTGGACGACCGTCTGCTCCTATATGAAGGTTCATCATTTCGATTGATTGCGAATTTTCCTCGAGAGACCTTGGCGCTTTTCAAAGCTGAATTTCACAAACGTGGCATCTGCGTTAATTGGATCAACGGGTCGAGTAGGAGAACAATGGCCGGTGGTTGCTGTTCTTGTTGTTGTTGTTGTTGTTGTTGCGATTTGGTAATAATCCATCCCAGATATCTACATTAGATGTGTTTATGTGTGTGTGTGTGTATGTGTTTTTTTTACACAATTTCATATGAAAACGAACTGAGACAATGGGTTATAATAGTCGATCGGGGAAAATAGAGCGGCTACTGTGCCGGTTTCGACGCCTATTGTGTTGACGACGCCCCTGATTAGCGACTCTGTGTGAAGTTCAAATGTTGACTTGTTAACACAGCTCAACTCGCTTTCCGATTCTGCTTAAAAAAAAATGGAGGCTTTCAGTCTATATATTTTATCATATGATCTAATTTTAGCGCTGTACTAGCTTGTACATACATATGATTGTGTGGTGAAACTTTATGTAATTGCATGCCGAGTAATACGGCAATGATGTATACGATTGGAAAATATCATCAGAATAATCACTACTATACTTTTTCATATACGTATGTATGTAAAGTATTGCAATATTTGTCTTCGTACATTGTACGTATTGATTCAATGAATCGATCGTTGATTTATCGCCGGTTATTGTAATCATGTCAATTTTTTTTTTTTTTTTTATATTCAATGTACGTATTATCTCAATAGAAACAATATATGTATAATATTTCGCGATTTTATTTATTAAAAATATACTTAAAAATAAGTCGATTTATTTATTTTAAAGCATTTTTTAACTTTGATGTCAAATTTCGGTTGAAATTTATTAAATAAAAATTATAATAATTCAATTTAACTATTTACAATATCTGTTCTGTCTTAAAATTGTATTTTTTATTTGGTATATGCGTATAAAAAAATGTACAGAATTAAAAATACATATGTACGTGTAGTCATAATTTCACGCTTCCATATATTTCTCTATGTATACTATTTCAATGTTGAATAGGCGTTTTAATTGTTTTAACCCTTTAATTAATAACACATTTTAGTATCATCAATCATATTTTAACATAAAAAAATACATTAAATATTTCAAATAACTCAATTTCAATACGTAGTATGTTGACTTTATAACATACATATATACATGTATCTATCGTTTAATATTTATAATGCGTATAATTACTATAATTTTAAATCACACATAATGCGAGATTTATATGCATATTATCAATATAAATAGCAAATGATATGATTCATAAACATTTCGATTGGTTGATTTCATTTGCCATACAAAGTATTGGCCAAGTAACATCGACGCGCTGGATTTTTACATACAAATTTAAGCGCGAAACCCAAAATCCGGTAACAAAAAATCAATTTCGTTATAGAGGAATTTCTCGCTATACAAAAGAAAAACTCAACTTTCACGTCATCCCATGGGGACGCGGGACCATTCAGGTGGCACAGGTGTCGCCGAGCAAACAACGGAGCACGAGGTATCGGCCTCATTGTGAACGAGCCAGGATCCAGGACGAAGGACCCATTGTGTGGCCGACCGTCACAATATTTAACCCCCACGCCCCGAACTCCTCAAAACAGTTCATTATCAAACAATAAATCAAAAATCACCCTTTTTGTACGACGAGACGCGGTTATCTGATGATACCCGGGGCCGGCCCCGAAATACACGTGTATCGTCACTCCTTTTTACAAGGCTATTCTATGTTTTTATTGCATATACCGAATATATCTATATAATTTTGCGAGTGTGTGTGTGTTTTAGTATCGATTTGTAGTGCCAGGAAAAATCGCTAATGATACATTGCGATATAAATATGCGGATACTGCGGCGCGTCGAAGTGTTGTAATTGCCGGATGTGCGAATTTCATTATGCAAAGTCGCGCCGACAGACTCCGAGTTAACCCTGTCAATGCCTGCCGAAATTTCACACAAAATTTTGGCGCTTTGCAATATTATAATTGCAAATTTGTTAGTAATTTGTCTTTCGTTTCTCAGAAACCATCAACCTGCTTGCCAACAAATGAGGTTTCGCTCACAAAATTTCGTATATATTTGTTTGCTTACTCATATTCGCCTTTATAGTATGAACATTTATAATCTTATATGAATCTTTATATGTTTGTCTACAATCCAAATCTACGGTTTTAAACTTATATAGTACCACAGAATTTTATATACTCATGGTATTCTAATTTATTTAGACCGTAGATCATTTGTAGTGCGGGAAAAAGTTGGACTCTGTCAGAAAATCCTTTTCCTACTTTTAATCGCCCGAGCAACGCCGGGTAATTCATCTAGCTTTAACATAACATTAATTAGATGAAGTAGCTTGGCTCGGTGGTTGCGTTAATACAAACACTGAGAGGTCGTCGGGTTCGATCCTGTGAGCTGACCACGGTTGAGCCGATTATGGATAGCTAACTTTCATTACTTCAATCTGACACAAGATTCCGATTTCAGTTTTAATGAGTTCGTTTATATAGATCAAAAACAAGTGTTATTACTATATATTTACAGATGTAAATATGGTATGTCTATTTATAAAAAATCAAACTGTTATTACTGTTAATCTGCTTAGCCTGTGAGTTGTGAAGGGGTGGTAGAAAGACGTTTTTGAATAACTAGCTGTCATCACTCCGATCTGACACAAGATTCCGTTGTAATTTTAAATGAGTTCATTATTGATTAAACTC
The DNA here is from genome assembly GCF_051622035.1 of Arctopsyche grandis. Lineage (NCBI taxonomy): Eukaryota > Metazoa > Arthropoda > Insecta > Trichoptera > Hydropsychidae > Arctopsyche > Arctopsyche grandis. The sequence goes on from NC_135357.1 coordinate 32,551,483, forward strand.
CTCTAGCTTCATTTTGGAAAAAATGCTTACTTCCATGTTAGCTAAACCTCACCCCCCCGTGCGTTGATAAAATATCAAAGCAACCTAAAGAGTAGAAGTTGTTCAAAATCAGATTAAATTTTTTGACGGGCAGGAATTTCATTGAACCAACAGAGTGAAGCTAATAAAAAGCTTGTAAATGAACTGACTTCATATGATTATAATATATACTACGTGATTTTACCCGGCTTCGCTCGGTATTTGTAATATAAACCGCTTAAACGTGACTGATCTAAAAGTAAACATTTTATTAAATTTATTTGCACACTCATTTTTATTTTTTATCAAATTGGCTGTCACGAACAAACAAACATATATACTAAGTCTTTTTCGAAATAATATGTATACCAGAATCTGGCGGCCCCCCCAGCGTCCCTCGGGCCTTCGCCCCCAAGGCTTACAAATCCTTTGAATCGAAAAAAAATCGAATCAGCGCTAATGAATCGAATGTGTTGTTTACGAACCAACCAACCAATGTTACATCTACATACATATATGCAAAGTCTCTTTCGAAATTATATTTTAGATTTTGTAAATGCATACTGCCACTTTATTATATCTATCCATTGTAGGGTTAGTAATTTGTACATTTTTACATATTCTCTTACAGACCAAACCTATCTAGAATATGAAAACATTGCATTTTTTTCGGTACGCCTTTCCAAAAAAAGTGAGAGGTTAATGATATTTAAATTACAGCGTTCTGCCTCTGCGTCGCAATTTTCGCCACCCACACGCGACCAACATCCATACAAACACCAGACCACAGCATCCACACATACATATGTACATAATACTCTCGTCACCATCATCACGCCCGTTTCCCCGCGACCGTTCATTGATTATTAGGTACAGATATACATACACCTCGACAACGATAAACGTTACAATAAAATCAATCATCGCGGTAATAAATTACGAAAATTTCGATACGGACTCGGCTCGTAACGACCGCATTTTTTCACCATCGTCATCGAGCGTACTTAAAAAAATATATGTATGTATGTATTATGAATCGGTAAATCGCGACCGTAGTGTACTTCAGAGTCGCGATCCGGTACTGGGTGTGTCTCGGTAAAGTCCAAAACCGGTGATCACTTTTCGAACTTGTTCCTAGTACGGTCTCGGTGTAACATTTGAACCTAGGGGAGTCTGGGGTCGTGTAAACAGACACTTTTGATTCGTTTTTTCCTGCGGTAAATGTGCGTAGGTTTGGCGAACTGTGAACACATACATATAACGTTTCGACAAGTAACGGTATTTGACCTCGTAATTCTTCGGTTTGGTGCTTTTTTTTTTTTTTTTTTTCGCGTTTTCGATTATCGAATATATTAGTGTATCGTTTTGTCGATGTCTATATGCAGTTTATGGGTCGGATAATGTGATCACGTATGAGTGTCGAAGGTTGGTTTCGTCGTTGGCAAGTTTTGAGAATTGGGAAGTGAGCGTGTGCATATAAATATTGTAAATAGAAGATTGGGTCGATTTGTCACTGGGGGGGGAAATATCAGATGAAACGGAACATGTTTTGAGCTTTAAATGTCATACGAAAGTCAGTTCGGAGAATTCCCGAATGGAAATCGGTTCCTTGAAGCGTAAAATTATACGAAAAATTACAATAAATATTTTCATAATTGAAATATGAGATTAGTGTAAAAAAAAATACTCATATACTATATTGAATTCATTATAATATAATTGATGTGATTCATTTTCAACTATTTTTGCAAGCTTTTTATTATCTTCACTCTGTTAGTTCAGTGAAATTCCTGCTCGTCAATAAATTGTGATCTGATTTTGAACCACTCATTCTTTGGATCGTTTTGATAGTTGAACGTAGAAATAAGCCAATACGAAGCTAGAGGAGTTTAATCATTAACAAATAAATTAAATTACAACGGAATCTTGTGTCAGATTGAAGCGATGACAGCTAGCTAACCAAACACGTCTTTCTACCGCCCCATTCACGACTCACTGGCTAAGCAGTTATAACAGTTGTAACTTTTTTCACTCTCACTTATTTTATTACTTTTGCTTTGACCCGGCTTCGCCCGGTATTTGTCATATAAACCGCTTAAACATGGCCAATCTAATAGTAAACATTTTATTAAATTTATTTGAATATTCATTTGTTTTTTTCTACCGACCAATCAAACATACAAAGTCGCTTTCGAAATTATATACATACTAGTTGCTTTACCCGGCTTCGCTCAGTATTTGTAATATAAACAGCTTAAATATGGTGAATCTAACAGTAAATATTAATTTTTTTTTATTATTAAATTTATTTGAATTGAAAAAAAAATCGAATTGTTGTCATAGAAACTTTCCCAAAAGTTCTCAACCAACGATACTTACATACATACATACAAAGTCTCTTTCGAAATTATATATTAGATTAGATTTATTATAAATAAGCATTGTTGTATATATAGGTATGAATGCATATAGTAATTACTTCAGTTTTTTTATCTATATAATATTATAATATAAGTAAGTTAAAAGTGTCTGCGAAGCAAAGCTAGAGTAGTTTAGAATTTACATCGGAATCTTGTGTCAGATCGGAGCGATGACAGCTAGCTATCCATACCCAGCTTTGTACCACCCTTTGCAACTCATTTTTACAGTGGTAAAGCCAATTTTTACTTTCACTTATTTCACTCTCATTTATTCACTATCGTTTTTACTAGTTTCACTTTGGACAATGTTATGGAAAAAACTTGAAACATAAACTCTTCCGATCGCTTTGAAACTTTGCCATTTTGCGAGGTTTGGCCCCCGAAGAGAAAGTCTGAGTGACATAATATACTTTTATACTTGGACTAATAATATAAAAGAACATTACATTATTCATAAATAAAAATAAATATGAATGCAAGATAGTTCCATTAGGCAAATCTTTGTCTAATTGTAAACAGTTTTTAAACGTGGTGGAAAAAATCATCGTTGTAATCCGTAGACACGTTTGACAGGTCATCGGCGAATACATAACTTCAAATTTGTAAATCGATCTGTTTATACAGTTTCTAATTGCTTTGATCAGTTTCAATTTTCTCCAGCATATTTATGTATATACATACATACATGCTGCTTTGGCCCAGATATTAGTTTCAGTATTAGGTCATTCTATACTGTACTGCTTCATACAATTTTGTACGTATGAAGTTCTATCAATATGTCAATTATACAAACAAAATTTGAATACATAAAAATAGTAAAAATACAGACTGACCGTTCGTGCTATATATGTATGTAAGTATTGCGATTTGCACAAACGGTCAATCTGACAGGTATACATATGTATATGATATGAACGTTAAAAAGCCGCTTTGTCACAGCCGTATAGTATAGCCGATTTCAATTTGACACAATTGAAAAATTCAATTTTCCACGGTGAAAGGTCAAAATTCGGCGAACGGAAAATATGCATCGAACGAACCGCATCGAAATTCGAAATGTCGACCTTTCGACCGAAAACGAGGTTTTAAAACCGCACTCTCTGGCCGCCTAATCGAATTGCGGTTCTCAAATGTGTTATACATACATAGTAGGTATGTAGGTGTCCCGTGCAGTAGATTGGGGTTCATAATAATAATAAATCATAAAAACGTGGGTCGCGTCGTCTCCCAGGTTGTTGCGGTCAGGTCTTCCTCTGCCCCGTACAATACTTTCAATATACAAATAGAAGAAACGTTCCATATAATTTAGCGGTCATTAGGACCTCGGGTTTTTGCCTTCATTGACGATTTTTTTTATGTTAATAACTCTTTCACGGGCCCTTTCATTGGGCGTCTGAGAGCGCTCGAGTCTCTCGGGCCGATCGGCTCTCAAACTGTGGGCCTTCGAATTGCAACTCTCGTAAGTCGTAAAATTGAATCATTTTACATTCATTTTTGTAACTAATAAAATATCACAACTCGCTTCATTAGGGATCTACATATCTCGTTTTCTCAACTTTTTAAATGTATTTCGCCGGCGAGTTTATATACATATGTACATATACACAAAACAAAAATACGAAAATGTTTTACACAGTGAAAAATATTTTTGTTTGTCCTGTTTAAGCAAACGCAAAATCGAGAAAACGAGTCTCAAGATATTGCAAGTTTGTAAAATGTAGCGCACAGTTTCAAGAGACATTTTTAAAATTTTATATATTTATAGCCCTCGAGAGAAATGCCCACATGGGTATTGTCTGTAGTTTTTCATCGTTTTTTTTTTTTTTGCTTTTAGTTTTATTTTTATTTATCACTAGTGTTTTTACCCGGCTTCGCTCGATATTTGTAATATTAAACATGGCCAATCTAGTAAACATTTTATTAAATTTATTTGAATAGTTTTATTTTATTTAAATTTATTTGAATATTCACCAATAGTTACATGCAAAGTCTTTTTCGAAATTACATATACATTAGATTAGTTTTCTGCATGTGAGATCGTCGTGTGAACAATACTTGTGTGATCAATAGTCATGTGGGCAATCATCTTGTAAGGAATAATCATAAAACCCAGTTGAATACATACATATATTAATCGAACCGTCATTTTTCTTTAATTTTTCAAGTAATTTATTATTAAATCATCTGAAAATCAATTAAAAGTCGGAAAAAAGCTATCAACGATTATATAATGAACGTGTGCAATTTTTTCACTACAATACCAGATTAAAAGATTTTTTACCTCCTTAACGTTTCACTTACGATTACAATTCAGGAAAAAGTTTGCCTCTTATCCGATCGTTTTTATACTTTGCAATATTGCCCATTTTGGTCATCAATATAAGAAAATGGATCTTCCGCCATTACGATAGAGATAAAATATCGTTTAAGAAGCATTTCAGGTCCGAAGATTTTTAATCTCGGTGACATTTGTTAGTCATTAATTTTTACATGCTATATATAAGCTTCACTCTATTAGTATATATATAAGCTTCACTCTATTAGAACCACTTCCACTCTTTGATACTTTAACGAAATACGGAAATTAGAGGGAAGTAAGCGAATATCTTCAACATGAAGCTAAAGTAATATAATAATTAACAAATAAATTAAATTACAACGGAATCTTGTGTCAGTTTGAAGTGATGACAGCTAGATGTCTAAATACGTCTTTTTACCTCCTCTTCACAACTCACAGGCTATGCAGTTAAACAGCTACATATAACAGTTACATTTTTTTATAAATAGACATATTCATAAGTAGAGCCCGGAATCTGAAGGGGCTGTTTATTGTTCAAAGATTGTAAATGCATTGTTAAAGGTTTGCCGAACCTTTTTTACAAAGGATTTACAACAATGAAACAATAGGCGGCACGTTTCCGGGCCCTTCAGATTCCGAACTCTATTCATAAGTAGGCATATAGTAGTAACTTTTGTTTTTGATCTTTATAATATTTAGCCAGCAGCTTAATGGTAGCGTGTACATATGTTTAGCACCAAGTGATCAGTGAGTTCGATCCGCTATACTGCTGGGTTAGATTTGGTGGTTTTGTGACTCCAAATCGATCGTTTCTTATCAGAGTTTGCCAATTTTATCTGATCATTGTTGAAACGGTTCCTCAAAATTGGCAAAAAATCATATTTCCTGTTGTCACAAATCTTCTGTATTGTTATGTACAAAATCTAAATCCATAGATGGCTCAATGGATTAATTATTTAATTAATTAATTGTTATTTCGTGTTCTTCAGCTTCTGGAAATATAGTGATTTATGTAATAATAAAACGCTGCGTTGTTTTTAATTAATTGTCCAGGAAGGCGCATTGGGGTCTTCCTTCTATGTAAAATAAATAAATAAATTCCTGTTGTCACAAATCTTCTGTATTTATTGTGTGTATAATTTGTAAAAATTGTGTACAAAATCTAAATCGATAGTTGTCTCAATGGATCAATTCTGTAATTAATTAATTCGTTAATTGTTATATCGTGTTCTTCAGCTTCTGGAAATGCAGTGATTTATATAATAATAAAATGCTGCATTGTAATTAATTGTCCAGGAAGGCGCATTGGGGTCTTCCTGTCAAGCCTTCCTGGTATATATCTATGTAACATATAATAAATAAGCAAATAGCCCACTTAATAAATAATACATTTTTAATAACACCATTTAACTTTTCCATATTACATAAATTCAATCTTAAAAATAATCTTTTCAATGTCATACACAACAAAACAAATCAAACTACTAAAGAATAAAAAATGAATAAAATAAGCCTTTAATTCCCCGACTTATTGCAAGCACGCTTTATATACATATTATGAAGGCGAATTTAATTCTTAAAAACGATTTCGTTAGCATTGAACGATACTTTTACGTTACGCCCGTAATAAATCTTTATTATCGCTATCTTTCGAACACATCTAAACGATGTGTTTGAACTAAAAAAAAAAGAAAAAAGCTTCAACTCTAAACCAAGAATGACTCTCGACAATGTATACACACACTTTGAGAAGCACCGGCCGAGACCGCAGACCCCTGGTGTCGTATAATTGTACCGGAGAGCCCATAATATCACCTTTCGTTACCTTCTCAACACAAAATACACGTAATTAAATGACACCGTGTCACAGCGGAAAATTGATTTCGTACGGTGGACACACTTTTCCTTTGTGTCGAGTATAAATTTTTACTAACTACATATCAACGGATGCTGTGTATAAGTGTGTGTGTTTGCACGGATACTATATAGTAGGTGGTGTGGTCTTAGGTATTGGGTATATATACATATATAGGTAATATATAAATTATCTGTAAACTTTTTAGATTGATCACCTGAGCATGACTCATACATACTTCAATAGATTCGACTAGTGCGCCTCGCACACGTTTTGCATGTGTAATTTTTTTTCCCGTGCTAAATGTTGAAGATGATGTGTAATTGGCGCCAGGTTCGTCGTCACGTTTTCATTCGCATGTCGGGATTTTATGATGTGGATTATTAAATGTATTACTATAGATATGTATGTGAGTGAGGTTTTATTTCATTACTTGTATTCGTAGCGTATATGTATATCTTTTATCGACTCAATTATATCAATGTACTATTCTATAGTCAAAATATTGTTATTAGTGTTGGGCCCGTTGATGATGCAAATGAATAAATTAGAGGCTATTGCCGATAGCGATTTCAATATGCTGTTCAACATAGCTTTCTCACTCCAACCCCCGTGTTGAATCTCATTCCATCCCCGCACTCTTGCCCGGCCGTCCGATTTCATATAGACATGTGTATTTATCAATGATCACGGCGCGATATCCTGCATTATTATGTAACGTGACTTTTCCGGCCGTCCGCGTACAAACGAGCATGTTCATTCAATGTACAAATGAACATTCTTATTAACATTTGATAATTTATTTTTTGAAATATATGTATATACTTGTTCATGCAAAAAACATACATATTTATGTAAATTCTTTTCGCTTTTGTGAGATTTGTATCCAAAAAAAATAGTAGACAAAGTCTTAAGTAATTAAATAACGGTTTATATTAGTCTTTTTTGTTCTTAATTGGTTTATTTTTTGAAACATTTGTATGCACGTATACGTATATATTATATATACTTTGTATGCACGTATACGTATACGGTAGAATTTAGCATATGAGCTCTGCCATTAAAGAATTGTTAAAAATTTCATTTACATATACATATACATAGGTATAACATTCTCATCATTAGAGGTAGGACCGGAAGCGTGCCGTTTATTGTTCAATTGTTGTAAATGCTTTGTAAAAAAGTTTCGGAAAACCTTTAACAATTCATTTACAACATTTGAACAATACACGGCCCCCTCAGGGTCCGGTGACTACTCATCATCAATTCCTTTCCAAAATCACCCGTTTAAATATCAACGGGCACAACACTAGTATATGTATGTAAGTATAATATTCAATATTATACCTACATACATATACTAGTGTTGTGCCCATTGATATTTAAACAGTACAGTTTAGTATCGATTCAAATTGTACCAATTGCCATTTCAGTATCTATAATATTTTCATTTTATTATCTCGATAAAGGTTTATAACAATACAAAATGAATCGTTAAACATTATACGTATTATAATTCAATTAAATATAATTCAAACTCATCTCTTTTTCCCAGCAGTTTAACTGTGAATGTCCTTATACATACTTTATAGCATACCTATAGTGTAATATAATAATTCAATATTATTATTTTCATTACAACACTAAATAAAATACACCCACCGGATTCACAGCTTCGAATACTATACGGTCAATTTCCAACCGTATAAAACCACAACAAAAACGTTTTATTCTTACGAAAGTGTATAGGGCGCGTATCGATATATCACTTACGAGTTGTTTTTTTTTTTTAGTATTATTTATTATTATTATTATTATTATTCTTCGAGCTATGCATGCTCAAAAATAATACGTAGCGTACGACGTACGAGGCGGGGAACGAACGATCCGGCAACAACCTTTCTCTTTGCGAGATATCAATCTATTAATTGAGCCACCCGTGAGACGCGAAACGCTCAAGAAAAATAAACATCATAATATAATATGTATATAATAAATACGAGGAGAGCACACGGAGACGTTATCTCGGGCAGGGTCGCTCGCAGCGGTCACCCGCCGCATTGGTAAGCATCCGATAAACGTATTGAGTTGGATTCCGATGTATGTATCTTTGGGATTTTTGTCCGGAATTCGATAAGAGGTCCATCCCCGGATGTGTGTAATTTTGAACGCACTGTGGGGGCGGTTGGTGTGTGTGTGTGATTCGGGCTTTCGAAATGTTGAGTGCCAACTTTTTCTATGATTGTCGACGCGTGCTAATGGCCGTCGAACGCGCTGTCACGTCGGCCAAATTACACGTGCGACCGGCCGAGGGTATATGGCCATTATGTGGCGTTGTGTTGTGGCCATCTCGTCGCATAGTTACGAAACAGACGTAAGTGACACCGCCGATAGTGTATAGTGGAAAAGTGCGACGCGGTGAAAATGAAAGTGATCTTTGAGATCTATGCGAATGGACTTACTGATACTTTCCCTGGATGGTTTGAATATGATAACGTGCGATTTGTTCAAATTTGATTACATTAAGAGGGCTGTACACCAGCGCCTTGTCCATACAAACGTATTACACTTCTGCCTTCCTCAATTATGGCACTAGAGAAATTATTTTTTAATATTCTATGGATATCTACTATAGGCATGTTTCTATCTTTTTTATTTTTTTGATTAGTCATTTTTTATAGGAGCTAGGAGCCACCAAACATCTATAAAATCGTCTCGTTTTTACACCCACGAAAAGAGTCCAGCGTGCTAATTTAACGGTTGATTTTTAAAAAAATACGAAGACACAAACATAGAAAATATCTTTCTCATACTGATAATGAAATTTTTTTTTAAATTGGTCTAGTTTCCGAGGAGAAAACTGGAGAATACGAAACCTCGATTTTGTCAATTTAAAATAGATATTATCTGGTCGAGGCGCAACTGTCGCATTCACTCAATATATACATATATTGATATATGTATATTGTCGCATTCACTCAATATATATATCGAAGAAAGGAACGGCAACAAAATTAAGGTTTCGGTTATCTAGCCCTCTTAAGTCGACAATTCGTTTGTAACACACTCATTTTGATCATTGGATTCAGAAATTGACATGTCGACTTTAAGCTGATTGCTCATGAGCGTGTTTTTTTTTAATTAAAGCATGCTTTTGATTACTTAAGCTTTGGCTTATTCAACCCAAGCCAGCAGTATAGCTCAGTGGTTGTGTTTATGTTTAGCACCAAGGGATTATTGGGTTTGATCCCGGGCTTATCTTTAATATACTGTTGTTGTTGAAACGGTTCCTTAAAATTGGCAAAAAAAATTATCCTACCTGCTGACACAAATCTTCTGTATTAATTGTACATACATATATACAATTTGTAAAAATGTATGTACAAGTCTAAAATTCCATAGAAGTCTCAATGGATTAATTAATTAGATAATTGATTGTTAATTTCGTGTCCTTCAGCTTCTCGAAATACAGTGATTTATGTAATAAAAATGCTGCATTGTTTTTAATTAATTTTCCAGGAAGGCACATTCGGGTCTTTCTGTCAAGCCTTCCTCAATAAAAATAAAATATAGATAATTGGGTCAAATTGTTCAAAAAACTTCAGTATTCCATTCGACCGGAATCTACTGACCGTATCAAGAGTATATTCCTGCTAATTAGACCAGTGTTTAAACAGATGGGTTTTGATTTTTGATTTTTAAATGTTTTTTATTATTACTGAATTATGTTCACAATACATCTTATATCTATTTTAATAGCTACTGATCTACTGATCATTTTCTATTTTACAATTTTAATTTAATTTTGTCAGTAATCATAGTATTATATTATTTTAATGTTAATGTACAGCATAATAGGAAAAAGAGCCGGGCTTTAATCAAGGACAATTCTATATCAATATGAGTCCCTTATTATCAAAGATGGCCAAAGGCTTTCTTTGGTATTTATTTATGTGTTCATGCTATTTGGTTCTGCTGGTCATGACTCATAAGGAATCCGTAATTAACAATTCTGACTGTCAAAACCAGCTAATCTTGGTACTAAATTAACTTTAAAAACGGGACTTAGTATCAAATCTGTCTTATGAAATAGTATCTTAGTATCGAACTTGCCTTTTATGAAAAAAACGGGAACAAATCGTTTGCGAGCTGAGAAGAGGTTAGTAAAAAGGGGGTCTTTGGCCATCTTTGATACTAGGGCCTCATATATGGTGAACTTATTTTTGATAAAACATCAATTAATCGAGGCTGGTGTTTACTTGGGATAGTTCAAGTAGTTCCAAAAAAGAAAATAAATTTGTACGATCAATAAAACCCGTATGCGACACACTTTTATGCCAAAAAATCAAATAAAAAAATTCATAAGAGAATCATCTCTTTCATTCAATTCTTTTAGACAACAAATCGCATTCTACACACAATAAATCATAACGCCGATTAAGAAACACGTCAATGAAAACACTCCTTAATTATAATATATGCAACCTTGTAATAATGGGCGCGTAAGCGACGCGCAAACTCATCCACGCGACAACGACTCTCCGCCAGACGAATTCAAAACCCGATATTTCGATGCAGAATTGGACTTTGGAAAGAGTCTAGAATCGGCACACTATTGCGCAATCCGAAACCGCCATACCCGATACTTCAAAGAGTCGCTATACGAATCATTATTACACGGTTCAATAACGGCTCATCGGCCTTAACCTCGATCGGGCTACCAAAATGTCGCTTCTAAAATCGGCTCGCCAAGGATAAGTCGACGATGTCTCAACACCGACGATGTCTTCGGCGTCCATCATCATCAGTATTCCCATCGTAAGCCATCGCACTCCACGGGAATTCATCATATGATAAAATGATAATAAAAAAACGCGGTGACGTCAACGCGCGGATGTCTTTCAAACCCGTCGATTTTCCCCTTATGGCGTTTCAATATAAAACCGTTCCAAATCTCGACTTTCTTAGAAAATAGTGTATAGCTTTTCCGATGTATCCGCTCGATTGGTATTCAGCGGTGTTCGCTCTGCGAGAATGGATCGAATTCGTCATAGGTTTTCCGGAAATTTTCCCCGGTGGTCTAAATGGAAAACGACCGTGCTAAACGGGCGATGAGTGAAAATACGTGTGGCGAATATTTAAGTGTGTTTAGCTTAATATCCTGTGGCACTGTCTGCTGGATTATATTAGAGGGATATTATACACGGATCTTTTCGATAAAATAATGAGCTAAATGTTACATACATACATACATAGTTACACTAGATGTGAGCAAGATTTGATCACAAATGAGTATATTTTTACACAATTTTTCCATCTCGTCATCATGTTCTTGCTTAGTTGATTAGATGTAATGCTAAAATCATCAACTGTTAGTTTTATAGTGACATTAATTATTACGTTTGTAGTATTTATTCAATTTTATCGATAGTTTCGAAACCTGTTGAATTGTATGTAGGTATATAGACCAATATAATATATACATATATGTATGTAGGTAGTTGTTCTTACTCTGCTCAAAATTTTTTGATGAAATTAACACTTTCTAATATACATCTGTATTAGTACAATGAAAATATATTCGAAATGTTATTTGTAACCGTCAAACTCTTACTTATTCATTCCGAATAGAAAATAAAATTTATGAATAATGTCTTTCTAATTACAATCTGTCCCATTATGTGTCAAAGATTATCCGCGTAAAGCATTATAACAATCAAAGACACTTCTATAAGAAGTATCACATCATTTGTATGATGCTCACATACATATATTAGCCAGCAGCGTGGTTCGGTGGTTGCGTTGATACTAAGCTTCGAGAGGTCAACAGGTTTGATCCCGTAAGCTGACTTCGGTTGAAAAGAATTTATTCTGTAGTGTAAACTTAAATGCTGCTGATTAGACTTGGATATTTGTGACTCCGAGTCAATCATTTCCTATCAGAGTCTGTCGATTTATCTGATTTCATTTTTGAAGCGGTTCTTATATAAAATTGGCAAAAACCATCCTACCTACCTACATCTACAGTCATTCACCACCAGCAGTGGATGGTGAATGTCTGTAGATGATGATGATGATGATGATAAGCAATTAATACAAACATTTAAATTACAACACGTCCTAAAAAGCTTTTAAATATCAATGTTATGCCAATGACACAATTGAATATGTTTACCTTTGAAACGTCATTCTTAGACTTGCTGATCCCATACATTATTCACTAGTGGTTTTACCCGGCTTCGCTCGGTATTTGTAATATAAACCGCTTAAACATGAATAATCTAAAAGTAAACATTTTATTTTATTTATATATAATTTTAGCTATTAGCTAATTTAAAAAATACATCTTAATAACTTAACTCTAAAATTTTATATTTAACTTACAATATGTACTGTATCTCACAGAGGTGTCTCCTCGCACCTCGCAAGAATGCATCCATGGTCTTAGAAGACCTGATGCACTCAGGGAGGGCATTATACATGAGCACACCCCTGGGAAAAACACCCCCAGCTGTCTTATTTTTTCTTACTCTACTTCCAACTAATTTGTCCTTATTTCTGGTATAGAAACTATGTATATTTCTATTCCTTATTGTATAATCATTAAAATACTTAGGTAATAATTTATGATCTAATTTACATATAAACAAAATACAATCTACTGAGATTTAAACTAGTTCTAATACTCATCCATTCCAATTCATCTAACATATGTACTTCTTATACTTTTTAATCTACCAACATGCAAAATACCTCTCATAGCTTTATTTTGTAATTTTTGTATTTTCCTTAAATCTTGGTCATTAAACAAATTAAGCACAGTGGCACAATAAGCCACGTGTGGCAAGACAATTGTATTATAAACTAAAATACACCAACTTTTCTAGCCATTTTTTTTTTAATTAAATTTATTTGAATAGTTTTATTTTATATAAATTTATTTGAAGTCATTTATTTTTTTTATTAAATTGACTGTCACGAACAAACAAACATACAATATGCTAAGTCTCTTTCGAAATTATATGTATGTATACCAGAATCCGGCGCTTGTGCCCTCGGCGCTTTCCCCCCGGAGCCTTCTCCCCCGGGGACTTCCTTTGAATCGAAATTATTTTCAATAAAAAAAAAGTTTTTTAAAAACATACCTCTTCTATAATTTGTATATAAAATTATTATTTTGAATAAAAACACCAATATTTTTTTTTCTACCGCCATAAATGTTTAAAACTAAAAAAAAAAACGTCAACGGTAAACGTCACCGACTATCTCGCCAGGCAGATTTGAAAAGCTTCTTAAATGAAATTTTATCTCTATCGTAATGGCGGAGGATCCATTTACTTATATTGATGACCAAAATTAGCAATATGGCAAAGTATGAAAACGATCGGATAAGAGGCAAACTTTTTCCTGAATTGTAATCGTAAGTGAAACGTAAAGGAGGTATGTAAAAATATAAATAATTTTATTTTACTACCGCCATCTATGTTTAAAACTAAAAACTGGATAAACGTCAGGTACTATTCAGCAATTCAAATTTCAAATGCGTCTAAAACGATATTTTTTCTCCATCGTAATGGCGGAGGATATATCTACTTATATTGATGACCAAAATGAGCAATATGGCAAAGTATGAAAGCGATCGGATAAGAGTCAAATTTTTTCCTGAATTGTAATCGCAAGTAAAGCTAAAAGGAGGTATGTAAAACATTGAATCGGAGCCTATGAATCGAAAAAAAATAATAAATCGAACGTGTCGTCTAAGACCCAACGAACGAAGGTTACATACATACATACATATATACAAAGTCTCTTTCCAAATTATATATTAGATTATAACGATTATCTACATTTAAAAATCATCCCCTATTTTTCTCGCAACACTCCAATCTCTCTCGAATGCAATGTATGTATGTAAAAGGAACAAATACCACATATGGAGTCGGAGAGCTTTCACGATGCGCAATAGTCGTCGACAATGTCGCCGCTCATCAATTAGGTATTGCGGGTCGGCCATGTTCGATCGGGTTAAATGGCGGAGATGGTCGGGTCGCCGAACCGCACCACCACTGTCTCTTTCCCACAAGTGTCCTCTGGATGTGTGCTTCTCTTTCGTGCGCGCGCGTGCCGGCCGCGGCACGCGCGCAAGCCGCGTGCCGCATCGCGATGAGCGCGCGCTTAACCCTCAAGCTGCGACTGCGCGCACCAACCCTGTAATATTTTTTTCCAGACGAAATCGCACTCTGTGGTTATTCGCTCGGTGTCAAAATATACATATTTTGCAGTGGCGTGCCGCGAATCGACAAGTGCCGGTGCATATTTGCGGTTTTGGTGAGACTTTGAATAATTTATGTATGCGCGGATTTTTTTCGTGCCAAATTTACACGTTGGAAAATTTCAAAGAGATTGTTTTGAACGCTTGTGCGAGAGTAGAATGAATATCGATTCGTGCCTTTGAATTGACTTAATTTGGAATTTTTACATACAGTAACATGCAGAGAAATCGCATCACTTTCAATTGTTCGATGTTTTCAATTTTTTTTAATTACATGAAGCTATACACAAGTTTTTTTGGGTTTATTATTTGATTTCAACTATTTAACATGTTTTACGATTAAAAAAGATCATTTATATTTTTAAATTAAGGCGAGATACGAATTTAAAAAAAACATGTACAATAGGGCATTTTTCTTATATGTATTTCAAATGTCACTAGCTAAAATAATATTACAGTATATGTTTTTCTATGAATTAAAATACATCGTCAATGGACATATGATAACAATAAATAGTAATATAATAATTACTAGACAATCATCTAGCTTTTACGACGGAATGCATACCTGCCCGCACGGACAATATGACTTTTTTTAGTATGTCGTCCGAAATTTCTTCAAACCATACATTTTCAACACTTTTTTAACTCATAATTTGCCCCAGGGTGTTGTTTTTATTCCCTTTGCTTTATAATAGCCCATAAATATTCGATAGGTTGTAAGTCGGGACTATTGTCTGGTCATTTTTTTTGCTTTTTATTATTTCTATATTATGTTCACAATACATCTTATATATATTTCAATAACTACTGATCTACTGATCATTTTCTATTTTACAATTTTAGTTTAATTTTGTTAGTAATCATAGTATTATATTATGCTAATGTTAACACAGTACAGCATAATAGGAAAAAGAGCTCAAAAACCTATTTACAATTCTTATAAATGCTCATACTACATCTAATACATTATATTAATTAAATACTGTCTAAGGTCGACGATCTAAAGCAGATTGTGTCTAGATAATCTGTGTAATATGTATAACTATGTAATATATTCAAATCAACTGTAATAAAAAAAATCGAATATCTCACATATATTTACTTGATTTGTTCAGCTCGTTCCTTTCTATCGCCTTTCAGAAGGCAATACCAAAAAATTCCATTACTTTCCAAAACACTTTATTTTTTAATTGAACTGAATTTTTTTATTCTTTCGATGTTTGCATAAATACATCGTAAAACATCACATCAAAGGACACACACACTCGACAGGATACAATAAATTACATTTCGTTTAAAAATGGTATCGTGAATCACGCACACACTTCGAGGGGAGGAAGTCGAGAACGTGCACTCGGAGGGAAACTAGTTGCGTCGACACCGCAACATCCTACCCTATTCCCAGGATTTCATTTTCCTCGTGTTCGGTGAAATCTGCCCACGATACGTGTCTTCCTCCGAGATAAAAACGCCCCGGGATCGAATCGACTCCTCTTTATTTATATCATATTTTATCCGATCCGGCGAGCTTTTCCTAGTTTCCTTTGGGCATGCGTGTCACGCGTGGTGCGTGGGTGGTATATATATGTACGCATGTATGTTCATGTGCGATTGTACATACATACATACCTACCTGTCTCTCCCGTCAAAAATAACGGTTGCGGTCAAAATTCAAATGGTTTTGACGGCAGAGTCGTTGTCGGCACGAAGACGCCTTAATTGCCGACGCCTTTGATAAATCACCTGGTGACATTCGATGACACAAACGCACCGATTTTGAATTTCAATCAGCTTATGGCTCTTTTTTTTTGTATATATGCCGAATACTATGAAGCTTGGCTTCACTCGTCCAAATAGGCGTCAAATTCTATAAAAACAATCATATAAAATACGTATCTACTTATTAATTGAAGTAATTAGCTTAAAAACCGTTTACAATTAGATAACATTTTGCATAATAGAACTAACTCACATTCATATTTGTTTTATATGTGCGAATGTTATTTTGTATAGTTAGTCCTGGTATAAAAGCAAACTCATGTTTATACCTTGGATTTTAATTTCAATAAAAATATTTTATGTGACTCACACTTTTTGGGCATTAGTTAATATTAAAAACACGTTAGAACTAAAACTGGGCCAACGCAGCATATAAATATGCTGGAGAAAATTGAAACTGATCAAAGTGTTTTGTAATTTATCAAAGTGTGGTCTGTTTAAAATAAATAAATAAATAAATAAATAAATAATTGAACCAATCAGAAACTGTTGAAGTCATCTCGCATCTAACAAACCACAGAGTTATCCCGAGTAAAAGCACTCAAAAATTAGTATAATATAAAATTCGCAAATTATCACAGTTCGGATTAGACGCTCTCAGTCCAAAATCAAGCCAGAAAGTCGAAATCGGAGAGTTTAAAACAAAGATAGACCAATCCGAGCAGAGACACGTCAAAAGAAGCGGAATGTTGTTTGGACATAACATGCATATCGACATTGATATAAACTTTTTATCAATCATTGTATAATCTATTTCTGAAGTAAAAATATATATGAGAGATAATGAGAGCCCATATTTCAAATTTTATGAGATATAGTGTGAAAAATAGTATAGTAAGAATAAATGAGAGTGAAAAAAGTAGCTTTACCACTGTTTGAATGAGTTGTAAAAGCTGGTAAAAGGCTTGCTACAGTTTTTAAATTTCAAATTCGTCATTTTACAAATCAAATTTGTCGTTTTACAAATCAAATTCATCATTTTACAAATGAAAATCGTCATGTTGCAAATCATATTAAACAATTCATTTTATTATACATAGTGAACTTTATAGAGAGTATTATAGAGGATCCGGCAGCAAATTCCTAGCAAAAAAAATTATTTTTGAAAAACATCTCTTCAATTGGATTTAACATAGTTGAATATGGCGTTCTCTAACATTCTCTATGTATAATATATTCTCTATACAAGTATTGTATTAAATATACTCTTTTTCTCTATACATTCTCTATAAAGTTCTCTATGTATAATAAAATGAATATTAAAAAATACGTCCAATTGTATATTTCGATTTGCAACGTGACCAATTTGATTTGTAAAATGACGAATTTGATTTGTAAAACGACGAATTTGATTTGTAAAACGACAAATTTAATTTGTAAAATGACGAATTTGATTTGTAAAATGACGAATTTGAAGTTTAAAAACTGTATCTGTCCGATCTGACACGAGATTGGGCAAAGTGAAACTTATATAAACCTTGTCATAATAAGCATCAATAATTATTACCCACTATTATTACGTGGGTATTAAATATTGATGCAAAAGTTTCACCAGACATTAATTTTTATACACTTGCTAATATAATCGAGTTCGAAATTTATTCGCACTATTGAAAAAAAATGCAGTTAAATCAAGGATGTGCTAATTAGGTCGTATAGTGTATTATATGTACATTGAATCGTTCTCTCCGTGTTTTGAATCACAAAACCCACCTATTCGCAATTAAACGATTTCGTTTGCACAATGAAATGTTGCGGTCTGAGGAAAAACCGAATTTATAAAGCCAGACCGGGTCGGTATTATAAACTTTGACCATTTTAATGATGCACGTTTGTATTCGTATCATTACGGACAATATGTGAGAACATTTCGTATAAATTACGATCGAAGGCGGTTGAATGAAATGATATTACCTACGTTTTTTTTCTCTTCTTTCGTATATAATACTTACATAGGTTCAGGTACCTATATTATATTTTTTCATTCAACATACCTACGTATATGTACGTTCATATGTACATATGTATGTACGTACGTACGAGCCTCGAGAGAAAATCCGAATGACAATAATCAAAGAGCAATCCCATAAACACCATCCGCCTTTGATAAAAACGCCATCGATGCGACCCACCCCCCCTCCCTCCCCCCCGTCCCCTAATTCCCATATACCGCAAATTTATTCAGGTGAATTCACGGCGATTAAATGGTGCGGATAATGATATGGGTCGCGGAAAGCCAGAAAAAAATTTACTAAATCGCATTCTTAATCTTTTTTCATATGCATTTTATACTATTGATATATATGTATGCACCTTTATATGCTTTATTTTTGTTTTTAAATGCTTTTTAGTATTATGTTCACAATACATCTTATATCTATTTTAATAGCGACTGATCTACTGATCATTTTCTATTTTAGAATTTAATTTAATTTGGTTAGTAATCATAGTATTATATTATTCTAATGTTAATCTACAACATAATAGGAAAAAGAGCTCAGAAACCTATTTACAATGCTTATAAATGCTCATAATATCTAATACATAATATTAATTAAAGACTCACTAAAGTCGGTGAAGCAGATTGTGTTTAGGCAATCTGTGTTTATACCTGAAGGGTATAGACATTTTGTTGTAATCACCGAGACTGTTAGTATGGTTTTTAGTGATTCTGTCATAGCATCTATTGGTTAGTTTGTTAGTAATGTCTGTAACAAACGGAATATTATTCATTGATATGTATTTTGTACTTTTTATACTGATAGGATTGTTACCTGTTAGGCCTTCCTAGTATACATTAAAGATAAAATTAAATAAAATATAAACATAATACCAACAATATTGTGGTTGCAGGAAAGTTTGACATCGAAATTTAAACTAATGTGTATTCAACATCGATCTCTAGTCAAATTTTAATGCTTTATATTTTTTTATTTGTATAGAAATATAGTCAAAATTAATGAAATTATTAGATTTTATTTAAAAAATCACTCAAAATTTCGAGATGGAATTTTTGCATAATCACAAAACTTTATCTATTGTTACTACGTACATAAATATATACACACATGTACCTAAATACGTAGATAAAGTAAAATCGTTAATTAATAATATGAGTATACTAGTAAATATAAAGTATATATATGTATAGGTATACATATACGCAAGTGTGTGAAAATTTATATAATCTCGATGCATTTTACACAATCCAAGAAGTATACACGTTACAACTAGCATGCATTTAATTCGTTCCAAACATCTTAGCAACATCGAAGTCAGTCTCAAAAAGTCTAGATAGAACGATCGTGCCACGGCCGGCACCGTTGCATTCCTCGTTCGTTTTGCTGTGCGTTATCGCAACAATTATTGTGCAACGCCCGATCGCTCATTTCGTGTATTGCGAATGATTTATAGCCGGGGCCGATGCAATAAAACGTAATGCCACAGTGTGAGTAAGTGTGTGTGTGCGCGGCGTACATATGTACGTATATACAATTTGGCTCATTGCCGGGTTTCATTGATGGTTTTCGGGTTTTCGTAGCCGGTTCCCGAGGCCTCACGTGTGACAGGGCGGACGCTGGGGCGTGCCCGACAAATAACAGGCCCCAAAGCCGACGAATTAACATAATGGCCACGCGGCCAAAGGGTCAAACGAGAGAAGGACCACAGACGCCATTCACGCGTAGAGATGGGCGCGGTACTACGAATACGTACCCTCGAGCGCTCGATCTGTTTCTAGTTGAGATTTTTCAATTTTTTACTAATCATTCAAGACTTTTGTGATGTAAATCCGAAGCAATATCATTCTACTTGGGTGTCTTTTCGATTTAAACGTGTAATACACACTGTAAGTAGGAAGGCATTGAAAAAGTCTCGACTACTTCCGCACGATTCTATGTATCTACATATATATTCATAAAAAAAATTACAGGAAATCAACGAATTATAATATAGACTTGTCCTTTGGAAAATTCAATACAAAAAATGCTACTGAATCCTAAGAGCACATTTCTCATTAACCGTCTCATTAATATATTAGAATTTCAAAACAGATACAGGTGTGTCTTAAAGCTAATTACAAACCTTCGATTATCTATCTAATATCGAATCGTTCGTTTATAACGAAGTCGAACACAATAATTGCGAATGTGACAGAGCAAAAATTCCAAGACGATAAAAAAAGAAATGGAAATACTAAGCGATTGCGTCAAAATATGAATTGAAATTCCAAAGCGCTATGAATGGTGCGTACCATACCGTTCTCGTGCATTTATATCTACGTGTATTTTTTTTTGTCTTCTCTTTCGTTCGTTTTAAAATCAAAAGGTCAAGAATGGTGTACGAGAAACGTTCGGTCGGCACAGCAGAGACACCCATCGTTTGATAATGACCCATAATGATCCAAGAAAGATCATAATTACGATACGGACGATGATGACTAGTTCTCGATCGAGTTCTCGAAACGCCGACGACGACGTCATCAAACCGAGAAAAAATTGCGACCGCCTCTTTTATTCACGTAATGTGATCATTCGATTCGATAATTCCGCACATTAATTACGAAAACTATCAATAATAATCGAGAGACATGGACGCGCGAGCACACGCGAAACCCGCTTGCGATTTTTCTCAACGATGTTACAATTATTCGTCGAGGCCTTTATTCGTGACTTTTTTCTACGTGTAAATATATACGTCTGTGTGTGTGTGTGTGTGTGTGTGTGTTTGTTCGTTTAGATTTGACCGGTGTGGCTGCACACCGATACGTATCGAATAATTATTTTCCGAGATCGCCTTAGAAGTCACGAAGTAGATTTTGGCTACCGGTTGATGGATCGCCTCATACATAATCCCATTTGTGCGAGGCGAGCGTAAATAAATAAACTTGTCAACCGAGCGACAGCCCAGATGTATAAATTCGTCGATAACATCGGCACAATAATTTCGAGATTAATCATAAATTTGGCTTTTGGCGCCGTTGCCTTTTACACACACTGAATAAATATTAAATTTAATTTATGTCCGTTTGTTCTTTATATTTATAGTAAAATCTATTCTACATTTCCATAAAATTCGAATCCATACTAAAATGCACAATTTCCATTTAGTCTGACTTAACAGACGGATAAGTTCTAACTAAAGAATTTCATTACCTGTGTACATATGTATATATGTACATCGATCCGTTGAGATTGCGCTATTTATATGTATGTTCATATGTATGGTACAAAAACTCTAATGCACTCAAATAAGTATGAAACTCTGTATGCTCGGCACAACGAAGAGATATAGAAAACGGTATACAAGTGTGAGCAGTATGGCAATGGTAGTACATACATACATATATAAAGTAGAGAGAATGAAGAAATTGAATGGAAATAGGTGGGTCGCGAAGCTACATATAAGATTGGACAAAAAAGTGCTAGAATGGTGCCTAAAAAATTTAAAAGTGTGAAAAAAAGGCCGCAAGTAAGATGGGTAGACGAAATTAGGGCAAAGTAGTGTGAGAGTTGCACAAAACAGATTCGAAATGAAGAGTGTTGGAGAGCCATCGATATACACATTTTATTTGAACTGCAGAATAGACTAGTGGTTGAGGTTTGTAAAAATCAAAATCAATAGCCTTATCGTTATATCCAGTGGTTTAGTCGGGCCATTTCGCCACCCTGGCACTTTGATTCATATAAAAATTGTTTTTCGAGTACAATTAAAAAATATTTTGACTAAAATTTCATATGACTCTCGTTCTAACACTCGATGACGACAATCGAATAGTAATCTGAGCACATTCAAAACTTAAAAGACGTTTAATGAACTTCATTGGATTTTTTATCTAAAGCCACCCAAAACTTCGAAAGAAAACGTTCTTTGAACTATTGACACTTGATGATAGATAAAATGAGGGAACTCGGCTTAAATGAATAGTCATCTCTAAACTCACATGTTAAAATTTGATAGTTTTTTGACATATGTATGTATATGTATATGTATGTATGTACATGGTTTTAGCATTGCTAAAAGCAAATGTTGCTGTTGACACACAAACCTGGGTTTTACAAGATCAAATATGTTGTGGAAGTTTTTATAAAATATAAAAAAATACATCATAATTTCAACAAGTAAAAATATTTGTTAACTATTATTTGATTTTTTTTTATAAATATTTCAACTACACAATATTAGGATATAACTTTTTTTTAGTAAGGAAACAAGCGGGGGGGTCATAAAAATTAAACACTGATTTGGTTCTTTTTTATTTAGCACTAACACCACTGGTTGGGTTTGGAGCATCCGCTCTAAAATCGCCAAATTAACAGAACGGCAGCTTTAAACGTAATTCTCGTTTTCTCGAATGATAGATTGCACATCAGATGACGAGTAGCCTTGCAATGTGCACAGATGCAATTATTGAAATTGAGTTGGATCTTTCTGGCGAGTTTAATAAGGCAAGATTCGGAACTTATCGAATCTTGCCTTATTAAACTCGCCTGAAAGATCCAACTCAATTTTAATAATTACCATTTTAATAATTGCATCTGTTCACATCGAAAGGTAACCCGTCATCTGATGTGCAATCTATCATTCGAGAATATGAGAATTGCATTTAAAGCAGCCGTCCGTTAATCTGTCGTTCAATTTGTCTGGCGATTTCAGAACGGATGCACCGCATCCCTACTGGTTATATCATAAGGCCTTTTCGAAAAATGTCGAGCATTTCAAATATCTGGTTCTACAATACTATGTAATAAACAGTTACAGCGTACCATTATTCTTGGGTCTCGACCCGTCATATATCCACAGCAGAAAATTCGCAGATCTTTGACCGATTCCTTGCCGGAGCGCGCATTCACCGCCGATGATGATACGCGATGCATAAATCATAAACGATTCATAACAACAATTATGCCGTCGTTGGACAACGACAACGACGAAGACGATCGAAAAACGAAAATAAACAAATAAGTTTGGCGACAAAGTGTGTGTGTGCTGGTTTCAGACGCGTGTATTCCGAGCACGTCCACATCTGGTCGGATGCTTCGCCGAAAAATTTGAATGCCGGCGACATTCATTGTGCGCCATCCCGGAGACATTGTACCCGTATGAAATATTTGACTTTGATTGACACCGAAAAAGTCCAGGGGTCGAAAAAGATCCCCGCCGACTCCGCTTTTTACTGGCGCTTTCAATGTTGCCCCTTTTATTGCCGTTGTCGGTGTTCGTTTCCAATTTGCTCGTCGGTCTGCTGGAAAAGTGTTGCCGATAAATCACACCTGATGTTGCCGGTTAAAATTCGACGCTAACCCATTCCGAGTTGAAGTGCTCGGACGTAAGCTTAACTTTGAATGAATCGAACTGACCGCGCTGCAAATTGGAATTTTCGGAATATGGCCATTTAAAAGTACATACATACATATATTAAGAAATTTGCTTCAATACAGATTTATCACATGGCTAAAGTACGTCTGCATATACATATGTTGACTTAGTATATAAAATAGGGGTTTGGTGCATCCGCTCTAAAATCGCCAGATTAACAGAACGGCAGCTTCAAACGTTATTCTCGTTTTCTCGAATGATAGATTGCACATCAGATCAAGAGTAACCTTCCGATGTGCACAGATGCAATTATTAAAATTGAGTTGGATCTTTCTGGCGAGTTTAATATGGCAAGATTCGGAACTTATCGAATCTTGCCTTATTAAACTAGTCTGAAAGATCCAACTCAATTTTAATAATTGCATCTGTGCACATCGAAAGGTTACCCGTCATCTGATGTGCAATCTATCATTCGAGAAGATGAGAATTGCATTTAAAGCAGCCGTCCGTTAATCTGTCGTTCTATTTGTGTGGCGATTTTAGAGCATAAAATAGAATATGCTTGCATATACGTATGTATGTAGAAGTGATTGAAAACAATTGAAAGACCTGTTACCGTATTTATATACATATATTTTAACCAATTCAAGCCGTGAAAATGTATCAAACAATGAATTTAAAACGTTTAGCTCTACAAATTTAACCCTATCAACCCAATCTTAAATGAACAGGGCCATCCCTTACTTAACCTAACCTATCCTAGCTCTTAAATAATACCAACCCTAACAATGTAATCTTAAATGAATAAAACCAATCCTGAAAATGTTATGATTTCACTGAAACGTCAGTGAAAATTTAATATATTTTCATTTGAAATATAATTTCACTGTGACATATGTATATGTATATACATACATTCAGTCCTGCATATTTGGAAACTATCAGCAGATTAGCATATTTGGCTATCAGCAGATTAGCATAAACTACCTGCATATTTGGAAACTATCCTGCATATTAAGAGATATTTATGATGATTTTTAGTATATTTTAATGTAAACCTCCTGTTGAATTAACATAATATGTTCAATCGTATAATATATTTAAATCGTCAAACTTGTACTGATCAGTAATCACTATTAAGAAAAAATCTCGATATATTCCTCTTCCTTGGTATGTGCCAAATTTGTAAACACTCTAGCCAGATTTTTTTCAAATTCTTTCATAACCAGCAGTTTGGACTAGTGGTTAGCATATTATGCTTTCGAGCAGAGTGATCACGGTTTGATTCCCAGCTATTGGCGAGTAGCTATTGGCCAGACCTTGATTTGTGATTCCAAGTCAATTGTTTCCTATCAGCGTTTGCCAATTTTTCTGAATTTCATTGAAACGGTTCATGTAAATTGGCATCTCCTTTTCAATCTCTCTAGAAAATCTCAAGCTATTCAGCGTCTTGAGATTCGCCAATTTCTATAATAAAATTTCTCAATAGATTTTACAATGAATGATGTTTGTATGAATTCGCATTATATAAAATGTTTTTATTGATTATATTATTGTATTGTATCTGTATTAGTACACTCGTCGCTTTGGAGTGATCTGTAAAAGCGAGTGAATTAAAAAATATAAATATAAAAAACCTTCAATGTTTGCAACTTTCGTTATACTTTTTTCATATATTTTTAACTCTCTTGTTATTTCAATCCGTACTTTTCTGATTCTTCAAATTAAATTCCTCAAATTTTGAATTATTATTAAATTTGAATTATATTAAAAAATCAAATTAAATTCCTCAAATTTTGAATTATTATTAAATTAATATTAAATTCCTCAAATTTTGAATCCATTTTCCGTGTTTTTTTTTTTACTTACAAACGACAATCAATGGTTCAAAAGCTAAACATTTTAATGACTCTCATTTCCCAATCATTCATATTACGTACTGAACTATTTTCAATATATGTAAATATCATGAATAATTTTAGAAGCTTTGGAATCGATCAGTGTGGCAAAAAAAGGGTGAACTAACCCTTAATCTATTTCCATATAATATATACCATTCCATATTCAGATCGATACAAATATCAAACGAAAAAAAAAACAAAGAAAAAATAATCATAGATCGGTTTCTAACATTCTAGCATTCTGATATTACATAGCATCCAAATATAATAAATATATTCTCATACTAGATGATACAATTTTCTTAAATAATCAATTGGTTGGAATTAAAGCAGGCAATCAATTATGCAGTACAAAAAAAATATCAAATATACCCCAGACTAGAAGAACGAGCATCAATTTTAGAAACCATTTCTCCAAATCGACATTACCTGAAAATATCTGCTCGATAATAGTCAACATCGGACCGTGATAAATACCCTACATGCATTCGTCGCATCCATTTCGACTTCAAATCTCGAAAAACTTAATATGAAAAAAAAGTTGACAAATGACGCGCCCCATACGTCATCCATTCCGGTAATGACGACTCATTTAATGGGTCAAAAAGGTTCCCCATACCTCAGCAGTGGCAACGAAAGGTGCAATATGAAACACCGATACGTTTTAACAATCTTGGCAGACCCCCCGACACTTGTATAAGATAGATTGGACTTCAAATTTACGAACGTACTACATATTATATATCAGCACTTTCAAAACTGTGGTCTTTTTGAATTTGAACTTTTTTTAAATGATTTTAACTACATATATTTAAACGCCAAAGTTTCAAATTTCCATTTAGACTATCATATTAGATATACATTCAGGCTTCATACATTTCTCACGTAAATTTGCAAAGATGTTTGAACATGTATAGAGAGACCTTTAAGTTTATGATCAAGTTTTAGTAGTTCTGTTGAATGTTTGAGAGGAATTTGACATATCATTACTAAGTCTAAGTCTCCAGGCCAACTACGAAATATTGTAATATCGCTATGCCAAATATCATCTCAGATTTATAGTGATTTTACCCATCTCCAACATATATTCATTTTAATTAATCCAAAGCTTTTTTGAAGGAGTACTTCAATTTTTATTGAAGATTGAGAATCACTGTCGTATCTGTATCTCAGCTCGTTTATACCCCGTCTGCGTTATCTGGAGCTACCGTCGAGCTCTCAAAACCTGACCTGATACATCGTCAATTCGTCTAAATGTTAGCTCATATTTCAAAACCACCACGTATTTTTTACACCGACTGATTTTTTTTTCGTTTTTTCTATTTGCAGGAAAGAAATGGCGTTCTTTAACACCGCAAGATAGGAGGCCCTACGTCGAGGAAGCTGAACGACTTCGAGTCATCCACATGACTGAACATCCCAACTACAAATACAGACCGAGAAGGAGGAAGCAGAACAAAGCTAGGACAGCAACTCCAAACACAGCAGCAGCCACAACCGCGAGGCAGGCCGAAATAGAGACGGAACAACAACCGACGAGATATACCAGCAGAATGTCGCCAAACAGTGGATACATTCCCAACTCGAGCTCGTTGTCTCCTACTTTGACGCACAACAGCTACAATTCACCTCATCACGTGGATTACATGCAAAACTCCAGCTCTAGCGAGTACCTTCCAAACTCACCGTCGCAAAACTTGGACTCGTCCATGAGGCACCACAAAGCCATGAACATAAGCAGTCCTCTAGTACAATATTCGACATCGATGCCTCTGGGAAGTCCCGACGTATCCGGATATCAAAAGATGCAAGACGCCGGATCATATTCGAGCTCTGGATTCACACTATACCAAAGTTCTCCGCTTGCTAGCAACAGCTACGAAGGGTATTCCGATTCCAAGACCCAACAGTATCAGCAACATATAATGCACACTCCGGAGTCGTCTCCGACCCAGAGTCCAGAACCGGACGCGTTGAAGGCGAACAAAGGAGAGTCCGATGCAAAAAAGTCAAGAAGTCCAAAGACAGATAAGAACAGGAGCGTAGATGATAATTCAGCAGCTCTTCCGACTCCTGAAATGTCACCCATGGAGCTCGAGAAAGAAAGCTATCAAATCAGCGAAGAGAAGAGACAAGCTGCTCTAGTTAATGCAGGCATGCTATCCAATCAAAACATGCAGAACGTATCGATGGCACCGTCTTCTGGAACGCTCTCTCCTGCCGTATCAAACTCTGCTTTCCAACACAAACTACCCCAGCAGATTTCAGTAGGATACAGACAACCATCCGCTTTGACTTATTCAAACCATACTCCAATAACAGCTATGGGTATGGCCAATGGTATGTACGTGATGTGCACACAAAGAGGCATCCTAGACCAGGGCCATATAGTGACGGGCACTTTCTTCCCACCGGTGGCCACGTCTCAAGATCATCAAACTTTAGGCGCTTCTACAACGACTGGAACGCTATCGAGCAGCATGTCGACCATAAGCAGTGGACACTCTTTGGGCATCAACCAACAGAGCAGCATCCCTTGCCACGACACCACAACCATGAGCTACTCGAACAGCATGTCCTACCCGAGCTACAACCAATACAACACAATTCCGTACAAAAGCGAAGTATACCCACCGTTAGCATACAAGATTGAGAACAAACAACAAGACTACCAAGCCATCCAGTACGAAAAAAGCGGACATTACTCGTACATGAACAGTCCTTTGACTGGTGGAGAGCATATAGGCTACATGCAAGACCACGCACAAACGAGACACATGCACAACGGATCTCCAGTCTCAGACGTGGATACAGGAGAGTTCGACAAGTATTTGAAATATTCCAATAGCGACAACATGGTGACGAACAGTCCCATTCAAAGAACGCCCACAGATCAAATAGCTTCAGATCCAAGGGATTCAAACTTGGACACGAACCACAACTATCAGGATAATAGAGTGGTCCAAGAATACCAAAACCCTCACGACATGTACGCTGCAAGGAGCGAGGAGTACCACAACGGAGTGGACTATACCGGTGCTCCAACCGACTATCAAACTAGAACAAGTGTTCCAGAAGTTTATCCGGGAGATAGAGGTGGTTACGGCAGTTATATACCGCCTCCAGGGCACACTTCTGTGATTCTTCAAAATACGCAAATCTATCCGGGAAAGCCAGCAGATATGGTTGCTCCAGTAGTGGCTGGGTCTCCTCTGCTTCCTGAAGCTCCACCTGCTCAGACTCTTCGTCCAGAAGACGACTTCAGCAATATACTAGCTGGAGTTAGGCAAACTTGCTACAGCAACTAACTACTTATATTCCTACCCAATACCCATTTAGTAAATTCCATTATGCTTATAAATAATCAATCGATATTATTAAAGATGTCCCTATACATATATACATATATCTACATTCATAACTATATTTTTTATATCAAATATAATAGATTTCTTTCAATATTCAAACAAAAAGCACTGAATACGTGATGTATTTATATACATATGCCTATACGTGTACATATTATTAACTTCATATTATAAATAACATAATATTTTGTATTATATAGATTTTAAGACATATTTTTTACTATTTTATGATACTCATCATTGAAGAAATCCTGCAAAGGATTTCATTAGTTGATCAAAAAAATAAATAAAAACATTAGTCTATTTAGCTTGTACATATTATATTTAAAATAAGAGTAATAAATATTTTTAATATTCAATTAAATAAAAAAAATATATTCCACCGAGCTAATAATTACATTATATTGTGATATATAAATTATAAATTAAAAATCAAGCACACCAAATATTCAATTCCATTTTTTTAAATCCTATATTAAATTTAAATGTAAATTCGATATATTGAATATATCGATGCGTTGATAGACTGTTCAAAATGATGTTCATTATAGAAATACATCAATATTTATAAATATTTTTAATTAATTTTATATTATATATATTAAACCAAAACTATGACAATATCAAATATTTAAATGTCGCTTTAAATATCTCAATTTTTTAATTGTGTAAAATATTATATATGTACATATATACAATTTTAAATGTGATGATACTTTATACTGTCATTTCCATTTGTACCCTATGTGGTTGTATAATATATTTAAAATTAATTACGACTTGATATAAGTTGACTATTTTGTATCATATTATTATTATTATTATTATTATTGTATTCAAATAGATATTTTTATATTTTCATGTATTATTTAAGTTTATATCGACACTACTTTATTTCACGTTAGTGTTTTGTTGTATGTAAATGATTTAATAATGATTAGATTCAATTATTAGAACAATTATTAATAAAAAACAAAAGAAAAAAATATTCATAAATGGGATAAAGTAAAATATAACTACATATATATAATATTATATTATTATTATAATTTTATGCATAATAATTACACAATGCGTCCGAGTGATGCATATATTGATATTGTATTATTATTATTATTATTATTAATTAATTTTTCAAACAAAAAAATAAAGAATTCTTTTATTCAGCATTTGTTTTAGTTTTTCTATTTTGATTTCGAATATTTATTTAAACTGTGTTTTTTTTTCAGATAATACCTAAGCATTATTTAACGATTCGCAACATAATTTTTCTTTTTCGCTTAAATCAACAAAAATATAAATAATTATATATGCTTATTTTGTCAGTAACTTCGTTTGATTTAATCAGTAAATCGATGACAAGTAAGATATATGTACATATAATCGGTCATTGATTGCTTAACTATTGTCTATCGAAAAATACTCAAATTAATAAGTGAATTACTGACCGCTCATTTTTATTTACATATACATACAATACACTTTTATCACTGATTGTTTTTTTTATAGTTACTGACCATATATTAGAAATCGACACTTAACTTCTATACATGATCTTATGTATGTAAAGATACGATTTCAATCATCCGCCTGTATTTATTTAGCCAGTAATTTTATTTGATTTAGTCAGTAAATCTATGATCAGTAAGATATATTATCGGTCATTGACTGCTTGACTGGTCATTGACGTGTGGTTTAGATTGGTCATTGACGTATGCTAAAATATACGTAAAACAATTAGTGAATTACTGACCGTTCATCATCACTGAATTTTTACAAAGGTGACTGACCATTTATTATAAAAAACTAACCATTTAAACTATTGCTTAAATTTAAACTTCTGCACATGTTCGTAAAGAAATTGAATCAAAGTGACTCGACTTTTGAGTACATACATAAAATTTAATACGTATATATTTTTGCATATTTTCATAAGATGACCACATTCCTTAAAGTATCCGCAGATCGAAGAGATCAAAAACAAACCTTTATTATACCATTTTTCATGTTTTTGTATATAAACATACTCTTACAAATTTCACTAATCAAATTCAAACCTTTTACATTTTTACATTAACCTTTGAATCATCTGAAGAAGATGAGTATAATTTAATCAAATTATGTAGTTTCAAGCAGTGTATAAATGCTTATAATATTAAACTACATTCGAACTGTAATCGTGAAGATTTTTATTACTACCCTCTTCTTAGCTCGCCTTCGATTTTTTCGTCTGATTTCGTCTGACGAAATTTGCGTTATTATCCGATCGTTTTCAAACTTTGCCATTTTGCTCGGTTTGGTCATCAATATATGTGGAACCCAAATCCGCTATTCAGCCAGCAGCATAGCTCGGTCGTTAAGCTTCTGCCTAACACCAAGAGGCGCCGGGTTCAATCCCATGGCTGACCTCGATTAAAAAGAATTTTTCTGAGTATATCTGTAGTGCTGCTGGTCAGACTTGGATATTTGTGACTCCAGGTCGATCGGTTCCTATCAGAGTTTGCCAATTTTATCTGATTTCATTGTTGAAACAGTTTCCGTTCAAAAATTGGCTAAAAATCCTTCCTACCTACTACATATGTCACCACTATTTGAGTATGATTAATGTACAATAAAAATTATGTACAATTCATAGATGTCTCGTTAATTTGCGAGTTTTCAGTGTCTCGTAATTCGGCGACTTGTATAATAAAAATGCTGTATGGTGTGTAATTGGCCAGGAAGGCGCATTGGGGGTTTCCTTTAAGGCCTTTCTGGTATAAAATAAATAAATAAATATGATCAAATACGATGGTCTTTTTGGACATTACGGGTTTTTTTAGTTATTGTTATTTTATTTTATTTTACAAAATCAATTAATCAAGCACACTCGTCTAACAGATTGCTCCAAAGCGACGAGTGTGTTAAAAAGATTAAGAAGTACAAAAGGAAAAAATACAAGTTAAATAAACAAATTATATATACAAATATACAAATTAAATAAGGAAAGGATAACTAAATAAAACATGAAATCATAATTAAAAACACTAACTCAACCTTTCTAAATGGTCGCCACCTCCATAACTTGTTGTTTTATATAATTACTACTAGTTGTTATACCCGGCTTAAAATTCTTTTTCAATCGAGGTCAGCTCACGGGATCGAACCTGGCGCATCTCAGTGTTAGGGCCGGGCCGCACCGTGCGACTTGCGAGCGACTTAGTTGAAGGCGACCAGACCAATGCATGCAGGTAGATTGGACATGCCACACCCGTCAACTTGTTTGTCGCACACATTTCCATACATTTTTTCGTGTCGCGCGACTAGTCGGCCGACAAAGTTGCACGGTGCGGCCCGGCCCTTAGGCAGACCGAGCTATGCTGCTAGCTAAATGTGTATGCATGTGTAATTAAGAAAGAAAGCTCAAATAATTTATATTTGATACATTGAGAATGTGATAGGTATACAAATACATATGAATATCAAAAGGTATCAAAAATCCAACCGGTCGGAAGTGTGACCCTTGCAGAAGGGGGAGGTTAAGTACAAAGAAACAAACAAACAAACACAAGATTGTTTTTACCGTAGGAGAGTTTATACGCGTATAAAATGTGTATAAATGCATACATATATATGTATGTATGTAATATGTGCGATGCGGTACCTCTTTGTTGGTGTTAAGTGTTGGTGGAGGTTGGTGGATGGGCGGGTGCCGGCGCCGCCCCCCGTGATGAATGTCCACGTAATTGCCCGCCGCCCATCCACCACCATATATCACACGTGGACATAATGAGCCACGACCACGCCACGAGCGCTACAACCATAGCCAACCACCATGGACCATCCACTCCTACGCAGACGCAGCTTCAGACCCCACCTGAAAAACCGCATCGCCTCCTAAACCCTTCCAGCGAACCTTTTCTCCTTGGCGCAAGGTCAAAGTTGAAGGCTTTTCTAGGCTTCGTACACACTCCTTCAACTTCTAATAACAGTATAAGATACTCAGAACCGAACGAAACACTGGTGAAATTGTGGAAAAATTAAATCAGAGTACAATTTAATATACCAAGTAGGCCTCGGCTATTGACCCCCTGGTTAAAGAGTATAAAAACATGGGGTGCCTATTTTTTAAGTCATATATTTATTTTAATCCGGTAGTAAAGAAGAAGAAATAATTATTTTCAATTTCATTATTTTTCTTTTCCTTTCTTGGAAGTAGAAAATTAGGATTTAAAAATTAACGTAGATAAGACCAATATAATGTTCAATATTTATTGCATGCCTGATAGCATTTTATCATACAATTTTTTTACTATATTCAATGCGTCCTTCTAAAATATTGTTACGTATATGTAGATTAAGAAATATTTTAAGTAAAAAAAGTAAAATTTTAGTGTTTAATTCAATTGTCTTGCCACATGTGGTTTATTGTGCCACTGTGCTTAATTTGTTTAGTGGCCAAGATTTAGAAAAAATGCAAAAAATACAGAATAAAGCTATGAGAGCTATTTTGAATGTGAGTAGATTTAAGAGTATTGGAAGTATGTTAGATGAATTAGGATGGATGAGTATTAGAATTAGTCTAAATATTAGTACATTGTCTTTTGTTTATAAGTTAGATCATAAGTTATTACCTAAGTATTTTGATGATTATATAATAAGGAATAGAGATAAACATAGTTTTTATACTAGAAATAAGGACAAACTAGTTGTAAGTAGATTAAGAAAGAATAAGACGGCTGGGGGTGTTTTTCACAGGGGTGTGCTCATGTATAATGCCCTCCCTGAGTGCGTCAGGTCTGCTAAAAACATGGATGCATTCCTGCGAGGTGTGAAGAGACACCTCTGTGAGGGACAGTACATATAAGTTAATTATAAATTTTAGAGTTAAGTATAATAATTAAGATGTATTTTTAAATTAGCTTGATAGCTAAAATATATATAAATAAATAAAAATAAATACTAAAAAGAGCCGCCGAGTAATTGCGATCGGATTAGGCCGGGTAGCGTCCTGAGAGACCGTGTGACCGGTGTAAGTGGTTTTAAGGATTAGCGACAAGCTAAGCGCATGTAGGCTAAACAATGGCGACCGAGTTGGCTGGTATTGGTCCTTTCGCAGAATTGACCTGTACCGTGGGAGCGAATGTCGGGGGAAGACATATCCGTACGTGACCATAACAATAGGTAAACAAATTAGACGTCGAAGATGTCCTGAGAGATCTATCCCTTATAAGGCGATACTTAGGCGATATCATGTCATTCTGGACTGAGCACTGCCAGTTCGTGTATCTCCTTAATCATCAATAAATGCTGTGAAACGACTGTTTACTTGGATCCTGCACCCACCCCTACGCAACAATATAATAGTTTGGGTACCACTTGAGTAGATATGTACATATATTCCTCGTCCGTCTTTTATTTATTCTTTAGATCACAAATTTCTTAATATGTGCATAGAAACTGTTTGTGAACTTGAAGTATAGAATAAGCATGCAAATTTATAGTAGATATAAACGGTATGTATGTATGTATTTAGTCATTTTATTCATTCTTATTATATTTAACAATTTATGGAATTACAATCAACTCTTTCATAACGCAATGGAACAGTTAAGCAAATTTTAGAGTTTAGAAATTTGTGATAAAAAGGAAAATTTTATATGCATAAATAAACGTGAATCATTATGTCTTCTTACAATTTCATTATTTATCTTTTCCTTTTTTGAAAGTAGGAAATTAGATAATACCAAAATAATGTTCAATAGTTATTGCATGCCTGATGGCATTTCATCAGATGATAAAATAGTAGAAGAAGTAAATAATTATTTATATTTAGGTCAAATAATAGACAAATTCGGTAGTAAAGAAGAAGAAATAAAAATATGGAGTGCATTTGGACGAATAAATGTTGTTTTTAAATCAAAAATGCCGCTTTATCCGATGAAATATCTTCGATCGAGGTTTTTTGCCGGTGATAATGTATGGATGTGATACTTGGGCATTGAACGTCAAGCTGCTACACAAAGTCCAATGCACTCCAATAAGTATGGAACGCTTTA
Organism: Arctopsyche grandis; assembly: GCF_051622035.1. NCBI lineage: Eukaryota > Metazoa > Arthropoda > Insecta > Trichoptera > Hydropsychidae > Arctopsyche > Arctopsyche grandis. The sequence continues at coordinate 32,586,753 of NC_135357.1, forward strand.
TGTTTGGCATAAGGAGGAAAGACAGGAAGCGGAACACGTGAGTGAGAAGCATGACAAGGGTAGTGGACATAGTGGATAGAGTAAAGATATTGAAATGGCAATGGGCGGGCCACGTGGCTAGAAGAATGGACGAAATATGTATAAAAGAAGTGCTTGAATGGGACCCGAGAGAATGCAAAAGGGTAAAAGGAAGACCGTAGGGAAGATGGGTGGATGAAATTAGGAAAATGTGCGGGTTGAGATGGATGAGAGTTGCGCAAAACAGAGACGAGTGGAAGCATGTTGGAGAGGCCTTCATCCAGCAGTGGATGGTGAATGGCTGTAAATGATGATGATGATATTTATTTTAATGTTTAATACCTTATATTGCCCGGGAAAGATTAAATGGGTTGATGATAGTATGATACTATCAATTAAACGGAATATTTTTAATAAACTGGATATTTTTAATAAAGGCATACATACGTAAAAAAAATTGTAGCAGATTTAGCTACAGTGCCAACCAGAAAAGAATGGGAACAATTGTTTAAATTATAAAATAAATGTGCATTTGAAAATTTATAAAATAAATGTGCATTTGAAAATTTATAAAATAAATGTGCATTTAAAAAAAGTTTGTGTACCTACATTAAAAAAAATGTGTGCATTTCTAAATGACGGATACAGATTGCATTAGAAACTTTGATTTGATCAGTGAAAAAAATATTTACTACTTAAAAAGCGGATGAAATGTGTATTAAAGTGACAGATGAACTGCATCGGCAATGTCGCGAATACCAAAATACGAACCGTCAACGACCAACGCTTCTCTCTACTGGATTCCTTCTTTTTTACTCTTCGGCTTGCGACCTTCGACACGTGCGGGCTTGGATTTGAATCTACGAACTGATATCATAACTCATATTCATACGTAAACAAAAGTAAATACTTTTGACCGTTGACAGTTTGACTGCAACGTTGCTACTTTTTGTATCTATTCTAATGCTAAAATCAATTTTTTCGAATGATGGTTTCATATCTTTTAAAGGTCACTTTATAATGCCAAAATATTTTATTCGATGCACAATACGAGATTGTTTAATACACCGAAAATAATGCAAATTTTTAATGCACAAACATTTTTTTTAAGATACAAAGTATTTTATCAATGTATATACAGTGAAATCGCACCCGAAAAGAATTAAGCAATTAAGAAAAAGAACTTAAAACTAGTATAATATACAGTTCATAAAATATAGCAGTTCGAAATAGACGCTCCCAGTTCTATGTAGTTGTAATGTAGTTGTAAGCGGAAATTAGACTTTTTGAAATATACATAGATATATGTACATTTTGGCTTTGTTTGAGGGTTAATGCATACATTACATATATTTGCAAATATATGGTCCGTATACCTCCAATCAAGATATTTTTAAACAATTTGTCGTGGTTAGAGGTGTATAAGTAACAAGAAGATGAGGCTGAATGCCAGAAGATTGATCAGATTCATTCCGGGAAAGGTTTTGTAGCTTCATGCTGATAAACAAAGAAATTTGGAAGAGTCATCATGGAAAACCAATCACAATGCCAATTCTCAAACATGATAAGATGAATATACATATGTATATCTATATCTTATTTATTGGACATACAGCAGATTGATTGGCATTTTTTTTAATTGCTGCCATTTTTTCTTTATTTGATCATTTTAGACTAATATATTGCTAAAAATCTCAGACAATGAAAGGTTTTTAATTACGAATTAAATTTTAATTATAAAGCTTGTTTTCAAAAAACTCTTACCATAATTATTTTATTTTACGCTTTTTAAAGTCCCAGAATTTTGTGCCTCATCACTTAATTTAGAGTAGTCTAATTTTTCAATACGCAGTACATTTAGTAATTTCACTCTGCTAATGTCACCACAAGCTTGCCCAGCAGCAAATAGTCTTGGTCCTTAATATATTCTTATCGATACCCTTATTCTTGAGGAGTGTGGACGCTCTGGACCAGCTCTCTCCAACATTCTCTTGACTCGGCTACGCAAAGAGCTGTGAACTTTGCTTTGTGGCAGCCGCTTGTTTCGTATATAGCAATATTGTAATGCAATTCCCATTTTAAATATTTTTTTAAAGTCTTCGATGACTGAAAAGTAGCGCGATGATATCAGATATCAGATGAGTTTTGACAGCAATGTACATTAAAGTGACAGTTATATGATTTCACCAAAACACTTCAATAGTTAGGCCATGAATTTCACCAATATATATGATTTTATTTACAATGTACAAGTTTTATAAAGAAAAAATCTATTCGACAACATTATGTAACGGTTCATATTTTACTATAATATTAAATATTGAGTGCAAATCATTGTTATGATTAACGATTGTCTTTTTTAATTTCTATAATGCCAAATTTATTTACAATTCTTTTTCAATCAATGCCAAGCAATCCCACTGCAGCCAAATCAATATACTAAAGGTCATGATTTTAAATATAATAATCAGCATTTCCAACTCAAAACTCACAATGGATATATCAACAATAAATAAAAAACAATTAATTCTATCCTTTTAAAGGTGTACCCAATATTATATTTATTTAATAACTAATAAGCGTCCTTGAAAATTTTGCATTCCAACTTTTCAAAGCTATAATATGTATGTACATAGTGCAGCATTACGCATCACCTATTAATAAACATTCAATAAAACAATAAAATTTCCTTTTCATTAACCTACGAATTACATTTTTTATACGAATGAACATTAATAGTTTCTACATACCAAAGCTAACCAACCGCTAATTAAATTTAAAAAAAAACACACACACACACAGAGCCAAACACAAGCATTTGGCATATCATTCCAATAACATTTTTTTATCATGCAAGATCATGAGAGACGTAAAAATGACTGCATTAGTCGTACGTTACGAATGTCGATCGCGCAGATATGCATCGACATAAATACATTCATTTCAATAAGTATACGACGGGGATGGTCCCCGAGATGACCGCGGGCCATCTATGGGCGTGCCCTGCTATCTTTAAGGGCGGCATCTGACGGCCAAGCCGGCACCCAAGGCATCCAGGGATGATCAACCGAAAGCACATTACTCAAAACTAAAAAAATCAAAGCCTAATCCAAAGACAAAGTCTAATAGAATGTGAAGTTCAGTCTTGGATTTGAAGTTTTGTCTTTTTATTGTTGTTTTGGTATCTTTCGATGTGTCTATTGGTGGCTGATGGTTGACTATCCCTGGCCAGGTTCGACCGGGTGGAGTTACAACTTAATTTATTGCCGGGTCAGGTGTGCAGAGCTCTGGTCACGCCGCAAACCCAACTCATCTCGAGACCAGCTACAGCTAGAGTTCTCTGGTGTGTGTTGGTGTTGCCATTGCCGACGATGACCATTGCCGCCTAGAGTCCGAGAAATGACAAATAAATGATCTGAAGACCACGTTCCACTGTAGGGAAAGTCGGAGATAGTCGTCCTAGGTGTTTGTCTTTTCTTTTGGTTCTTCAAAATCCCTTCGCAAAATTCAAGATACATATTTCGGAACAAACAACGGTACATGTTAGAAGAAATTACAAAATTAAGTTTAAAGAAATACATCAAGCTTATTCTTAAAAATATTAATGTTGTCAGAAATTACAATATCATTGGGAAGACTATTCCAAACTGAAACTACTCTGTTTGAAAAGAAGGAAAAATATATTACATTAAAAATATTTTTTCTTAATTTCTTCATTAATTACACTGTTCGACAAATGACGATTTTTTTTGGTTCAGAGACAAGATATGACTTTTTTTATAGATCTATGCCCAGTGAACACGAATCTGGTAATAAAAAATGTTGATTGTTTTAAAAAATGTTTTTTAAATCGCGCGATTGTTCTATATCTTGGTGTTGTTCGGTCGATGTCTCAAAATCTGTCAATTTTCTGTTCAAAATGAATATTGGAATCTATAGTTGGGTATTTTATCTTTTATTTGTAGTACTTTTCAGCTTTCACATATCTCTAAGTAGTCATCCAGTTCAAATCAAAAGTCAAAAATACGTATTTTTACTTGGGATTTTTTTCCACTGTTAATACTATTTTATGTTGAGTATTTTCTATTGAAACATGTTTATTGGGATAGTTTTCTGGCCACACTGTTTTTTATTTTCATTTAAAACGGTTAATTGGAAGTGTGCTGCATTTTAAATCGGTAAATTCGCTACTATTATTTACACGAATCTGAATTGAATTAAAAGGGATAATATGTATATTAAATTGTCTGTATATGAGAATTAAATAAAATTCCACTTATAAAAATCATATTTCGACTATTCTTGTGGATTAACAACAAAAATTCGTTTATTTTATCGAGGTAAGCCAGTTATCAAAGGGACGGTTTGACTTGCATGAAATCTGACAAACCTAATCATGTATATATGTCATATACCATTATGAAATCTGAAATATAATATGTATACAAGTACCATCCGGTGTTGGATGAAGGTCCCAGGTGTACATATAAACTATTGATGAACTTGAAGTAGATTAAATATGCAAATACACTGTTGAATGAAGGTCTCTCCGAAATATGTACTCTCATTATTTCATACAATGGACTACATTCATATAATACGTACATATGTATATACATTATACAATTTCCTTACTATATTCAATGCGTCCTTCTAAAATATAATAGTTTGGGTACCATTTATTTATTTACAAATTTGCCATAGTGACTTTACAGATTAACTCCAAGTCTATTAACTATTTGAGTAGATATATTTCTTAGACCACAAATCTCTTAATATGTGCATAGAAACTGTTTATGAACTTGAAGTAGAATGAGCATGCAAATTTATAGTATAAACGGTATTTATTCAGTCATTTTATTCATTCTTATTCTATTTAACAATTTATGTATGCTTGGCACAGAGGAAATATAGGAAACAGAATACGCGGCTAAGAATTATGACAAGAGTAGTTAGTGGATATAGTGAATAGAGTGAAGAGATTGAAATGGCAATGGACAATCCACGTGGTTAGAATAATGGACGAAAGGTGGACAAAAGAAGTGCTAGAATGATACCCACGAGAATGCAAAGAGTGTGTGCGACAGACCTAAAAGGAAGACCGCACACGAGATGGGTAGACGAAATTAGGAAAATGTGTGGGGTGAGATGGATGAAAGTTGCGCAAAACAGAGACGAGTGGAAGCGTGTTGGAGAGGCTTTCATCCAGGAGTGGATGGTGAATGCCTGTAGCAGCAAAGATCAATGCTTCGCGTGTAATTCTTTCAATTTTGTGGCCACGGATTTAATCCCTGGCTGTGCTACTGGCCAGACCTTGGATATGTGACTCCAAAGTAGGGATTTCAATACCGGTATACCCAGTGGTGTAGTGCTAAATAAGCTTATTGTAAAAAACTAAATGTATGTAAGCTTATTGTAAATCATATTAACAATTAGATACAACATAACTTCTTATTGAATACTTATCTCGCAGATAAAACTCCGTGAAGAGATATACTTCAAGCCGTGAAATGTCAGATTTGACACATTTGGCCATAAATCAATATATATCGTGTATTATCCTACAAGAAGCTACACGCCAAATTTGAAATTTATATATACATATGAGAGTTAAAACTATAAATATTTAAATATTAGAGATAACGAGAACCTATAGAGCAAATTAAATAAAATATAGAGTTAATTATAGGCGTTTAAACAATTAAAATCTGAAATAGCATATCAAGGCAAAAAGGTTGAAGATAGATTATGGTAGCCTTAAGTTCCGTCATAAACGTCACCGTATCCGAGATTCTGGATATTTTTTACGCATTGTATACGATATTTTATCTCCAACGTAATGGCAGACGATACATTTACGTATATTGATGACCAAAATGAGCAATATGGCAAAGTATGAAAACGATCGGATAAGAGATAAAAATGATCACTGACACGAAAGCCATATGAAACGTAAAGGAGGTATGTAATAAAAAAGAACCAGGGCGGTGTTTAATTACGACCCCCCCCCTCCCCACTTTTTTCGATACTTAAAAAATATGTATCCTAATATTGGTAGTTAAAATATTTATAAAAAAATCAAATGCTAATTAACAAATATTCTTGTTGAAATTGTGATGTTTTTATAAAAACATCCAAACTGCATCCTCTTCAACATCTTTGATTTTGCAAACCCGTGTTTATATGAGAACAGCAAAATTTGCTTTTAGCAGTGCTAAAACCATATACATACGCATGTACATATGTATATGCCAAAAAATCTAATATTAACATGTGAATTTAGAGATGACTATCTATTTAAGCTGAGTTCCCATATTTTATCTATCCTCAAGTGCGTATGGTCAATAGTTCAACGAAATGTTTTCTTTCTAAGTTTTCGGTGGTTTTAGATAAAAAAAAAGCCTAAGAATTTTATCAAAACGTTTTTTAAGTTGTCTTTTAAGATTTGACTACGCTCAGATTACTATTCGATTGTGGTCACCAAATGTAAGAACGAGTCTGCTCACAATATTTGGTATACAAATACCCATAATATATTTTAATTGTACTCGAAAAACAATTTGTATGTATATAAATCAAAGTACCAGGGCGGCGACCTGGCTCAAAAAGAAGTATCTGGACCTGGCCCGACTACACCACTGGGTATACCGGTATTGCATAGATGATCTCATTCAAATCATTCTCCAAACGAATCCACCCAAACAAACGTCTATCCCCGAATTCAAACCACACGAATTATTTCACGCGCATTGATCCATATCCCGATGAAACGATAAGACACTCTATGTATAAGCCAGGGTCGAAATTGCCCTTTCCTGTCAATTAAACATCACGTAACGGCCGACCGTTTCGGACCTCGAAAATTGCACGAAGAGGATCCACGACGACCCAGGGTTAGGTTAGACAGAGAACGACGTGATCGACAGCCGAACAATTGATCTGGGTCAGATCGTCGAAACGGGGGAGGATCGTCCGTTGCAACATCATCGGTTCCGGGGCGATGATGATGATGATCAGTGGACCGAACTGCGCGGTGTGGCAAGCAACCCACTGTGAAGATCGGTATCGGTTTGACCCCACCTTTGGCCATTCCGGTGCAAAAGACCCAAGAACTAAATCATACGAGTGTGGTTTGAGAGCTGTTGATTGTTTCGAGCCGGTCTGTATAGCGAAACCGATTCGTCAGATGCCCGAAAGAAAAACCGTCTAATTGTTTGCCTATCATCGCCTCCGCTAACAACTTCCTCGTTAGGCTTTCTGATCTCTATTAGAGTATGTTTTGTGAGATGGCGGCTGATCGTTAATTTCAACCACCAGGAAAGAACGGTGCCCAATGCCACATATATGTACATTTACAAGCTTTAGAAACTGGTATTTCATAGTCAATCTATTTATTTGAAGATTATATACGTCCTAACGAATCTGTACGATCTTCCAAATAATCGATTTTCAATCCAAAAATCGCTTACGTGACTTGTCTAAATATGTATGTAGATTAATTATATTATTCTCTTCAGTTGTCATATGTATTTGTATGTGATGCTATTTTGTCTATAGATTCCACAAATCTTCACTCATCAGAAACCACTGTTAACCACTTAATCTCCGATTTGATTTAATTTGTATTATAACCCTTGATACTACCTCTTGAATATGGTTCGGTGATTATTGGTCACAAAGCGTTCGCCCAAAAGTCACTAAAATCTCTATAACGGAACATCTGGCAGCCAAAAAGTCCATCATACTAACTATCATACTAACGAGAACTCGAGTGCCAAATATTCCGTATTCGCGATTTGCATGGCAAAAATTGTCTTTTGAGCGATCGCAATGTGATTAATAATCCAATTACTTAAGGTTGTCAGAAATTACAATAACAATGGGAAGACTATTCCAAACTGAAACCAATCTGTTTGAAAAGTAGGAATCTCTGATCAATTTATTAGACTTTTCTTGTGAGGTGGGTATTTTCATTGAATGTAATAAGATTGGACATATGACATTTATAATGATTATTTAGTTAATTTTAAAGACTTCTCTTATTCGATTCCGTTATAAGAAAGTGAATTAAGTTCAGAAGGAATCTTTGTAATTCTCCTTTGAACCCTTTCGATACATGTAATATATTTTTTTTGGATGAGGATTCCATATACTAAAAGCGTATTCTAGTTTAGGTCTGATAAAAGTTTTGTATATTTTTGATAATATAGTGAAGTTCTGAAAATTGAACACACGTTTTATTACATACAAAAAAATGATTAGAGGATAATATGAGAGGAACATTTTAGGTCTGCAAATGGAGATGATACCTAGGTCTAATTGATGTTGGACGCAACTGATGAAATGGTTGTTTATTTGGTAGGAAATATTTGGGTTATTTTTGCCTAGGTGTAGTACAGAGCGTTTCTTAATATTTAAAGTTAAAAGCCAAGTTTTTGACCACGTGTCAATTTTGTCCAAATCGCTTTGTAAAGAGTAAGAGATTGCGATGTAAATTTTATTAGGTTCGATAAAATGATTAACCCCCCGTCGGTAAATATCAAAGCTATATCAAGAGTGGAAATTGTTCGAAATTCACGATCATTGACGGGCTGGAATGTCAGTGAACTAACAGAGTGAAGTTAGTAAAAATCTTGGAATAATTAGATAAATGCATAAGTTCGTGCCCGTTTACAACTATAAAACGGTAGCCGTCATGTATGAATATCGAGCACGAACTTATGCAATAATCTAATATTATATAAAACGAGGAAGTGTTCAGTTTTAATTATCAGAAAATTGTATGCATTTTATCATCATTGATTGGTCACAGTAAAATGTAATAAAGAATATAAAATATGTATGTACGTACCTACGAATAAACGAGTCAACTTTGACAAGTGCATAATTCCGCATGCATGCTATTCTCATTGCAATCATAATTACAAACAACACGTCATACATAATAGTATGCTGCGATTAATTAAGTGTTTACCTACGGTGAAAATAGCCAGCTGTGAAATGGATATTAGCATTTTAAAACGGCGAAACGCGTACACGTGTTTAGTAATTCTTGCTAAATAAAAAAAAAACATACAACCATTTTTATGGTGCGCTGAGCCTATTATGGCGTCAGATTAACGAAATAATTTAACGCTTTGTAGATATGCTTTTTAGCGCTTTATTATTTGCCGTGAAAGGCAATTAATTAGCACAATAAACGCATTCTACTAATCGGTTAAACTAATAAATAAATAAAATTCAAATGTGAAGAACCCACGACTTTATCAACATATTTATATATTTATTTATTTTTTACATACATATGTATATACCAGGAAGGCCTTACAGGTAAACTCCAACGCACCTTCCTGGCCAATTACAAACAATGCAGTATTTTTATTACACAAGTCGTTGAATTACGAGACACTGGAATCTAGCAAATTAACGAGATATCTCTGAATTGTCCATACATTTTATTGTACATTAATCATACTCAAATAGTGGTGACATAGTAGGTAGGAAGGTTTTTTAGCAAATTTTAATCGGGAACGGTTTCAACAATGAAATCAGAAAAATTGCCAAACTCTGATAGGAAACGAGCGACCTGGAATCACAAATATCCAAGTCTGACCGGCAACACTACGCCTCTCGGTGATAGGCAGAAGCTTAAACACCGAGCTATGCTGCTGGCTAATATGTATTTGAAGAATATAAGAAGGATAAAAACCATATTCAATAATTAAACATACATACACGTTTACACATACCGGCTATGACTAGGTTTTTGAGCTCTTTTTCCTATTATGCTGTAGATTAACATTAGAATAATATAATACTATGATTACTTACCAAATTAAATTAAATTGTAAAATAGAAAATGATCAGTAGATCAGTAGCTATTAAAATAGATATAAGATGTATTGTGAACATAATTTCGTAATAATAAAAAGCATTTAAAAATCAAAATACCAGCTATGAGAGTATTTTTGATATAAATTGAGCGCAAATTTAAGGAAACTTACACAAAACAAAAGCTGTACTTTCGGTTTTTGGATTTTGTTCAAATTTTTTTATTACTTAACATTACTATAAATATCAAGAAGACAAAAATTATAATTTAAATGGTCACAATAAAATAATGAAATATTGTTTTTAAAAAACTTCCGGTATACGAATTGTAACCAAAACCTTATCAACTCTAAGTTAGTACATGAAGAATACAAATATTAATTTTCAGCTTGATACGTTCAATGGTGTGGAAAATACCGTGTGTTCACAACATTATTGACTTTTCTGAGAGGAATAAATCCCACTTCTGGTTTATTAAATTATTTTTTTTTATTTTCATCATATTAATACAAAAATTATACCTGAATTTTCTCGTGAAGAGCACACATATTTAAAGGATGGAAAGAAATGGTGGAAGAAAAATCGAACAAGATTAAACTGCCACTTTCGGTTGACGGGTCTTCATCAAACTTTATTGTATGTAGCTTGATATTGCATAAACTTCTAGATATGAAATTTTACTCAAAGATTTCTGACAAAAACACAAAAAACCTTGATTCCCTAGAGTAAAAGTACTACTTCCGGTTGAGGTAAAAATATTTTTAAAATATTGGTTTATAAAAAATATAATTTCTATTACTTATAAATGAATTTCAATCTAATCCGTTGTCTAAAGAATCTAAAAACTTAAAAAAGTGGACACTTATAAGGAAAGATACCATTTCCGGTCACATTAAAAATTTGAAAAAAAAATACGTCATATTGATTACAATTTCATTAACCGATACTGAGTTTCAGTTCGATTGGACTAACGGTGTTCAAAAAAAATCCCAAAATACACAGACACACACAGTTTTCCTAGATCATGAAAACGTGATCAGTGATCGATTCTCATTTCGAATCAGTCAAAATATCGAATTTGAATTTTCACGAATGATCACAAACTTCATCTATCGTTACTACGTACACAGATAAAGTTAAAATCCCATACAAAAAACAACGAACAATTTTCGATGACAATGTATACCCTTTTCCATTATTATTTTTAACCCTTTCGTCGTCGTTTAATTAACGTGCAATCAATGCGGATGATCACACACGATTTGTATGTACGAAAGGTGTGGTCTTGACGTGTGTATGCGTTTTTGTCATTTCGAAAAAACTTATTTCCTGTACACACAATCGAGCCGTTTCCAAGATGACCGAGCGGTCCAAACCAGTGGCGGCTCCGAATATACACCTATATATAATATATAAACAAAAATAAAAATTAACGCACCCATGTGACGTTTGTTCATTCATAAAGTCGCACAGGACGAATGGGAAAAAAGTGCATCGCCATTGCGAAATTCTCACGTGTTTGTCACGTTTTATTGCGAAAGGAAATACACCAGGTGGTTTACGAGCGTTGCGTTCTTTGACTTCGTATGAAAGAACGTACTGGAACGTTTTGTTATTACATTTAACTTGTTTTTCAGCACGTTTTATAAACTGCTTGCACTCCTCATACCGTGTGACTCAACAATAAAATAAATGCGTTAAATCGACCACACAACCATTCAGGAATATTTCTTCAAAACATACATACATACATATGTGCATACGAAAAATTTTCATTTGATATTGAGTTGATTAATTTTGCAGTGACTATTTTTTCTGAAGCTCTCACTTTACATACCTGTTATACAGTTCACATGGTTTTTGTGTTAGTGGTCATTTTTATCTCTTATCCGATCGTTTTCATACTTTGCCATATTGCTCATTTTGGTCATCAATATACGTTAATGTATCGTCTGCTATTACGTTGGAGATAAAATGTCGTATACAATGCGTATCAAATATCCACAATTTAGGATACGGTTGACGTATCGCAAGCTACTAAGCTACTAAGTAAGTATATACGGATGACGGTAGGACGTCTAGCAAGCTACTATAATCTATCTTCAACCTTTTCGCCGTGATATGGCCGTGATCAGATTTTAATTGTTTAAACGCCTATAATTCACTCTATATTTTATAAAATTTGCTCTATAGGTTCTCGTTATCTCTAATATATAAATATTTATAGTTTTAACTCTTATATGTACATATATATATATATATATATATATATATATATATATAAATTTCAAATTTGGCGTCTAGCTTCATGTAATGTAATACACGATATATATTGATTTTTGGCCAAATATGTCAGATCTGACATTTCACTGCTAAAAGTATATCTCTTCACTGAGTTTTATCTGTGAGATAAGTATTCAATAAGAAGTTATGTTGTATCTAATTGTTAATATGATTTACAATAAGCTTACATACATTTAGTTTTTCACAATAAGCTTATTTTAATATGAAATCAATGTTTTAATTTTGTAGACAGATGTGAGCTGATTGACAGGTGTTAATATATATATATATATATATATATATATATATATATATATATATATATATATATATATATATATATATATATATATATATATATATATATATATATATATATATATATATATATATGTGAAAAATCACTATATTTGAAGATTCTTCTATCTTAGAAAAATGCGTGTATGAATGAATTTGTTGGTATGCATGAGTTGAAGAATGGTTACCATCTTGTACATGTGACGCTTGACGCAAGATTAGATCGCTGTGGCGCCCCACTTAATAAATAATGTCACAAACTTATGTTTGTGACATTATTTATTAAGTGTAATGTTTGCTCGTGCAGAGTGCGTATGTTTCTCCTACATTTCTTCAAATATGGGATTCACCTTTACCAATCAAGTGATAAATACAAGTATAAATAAATACAAGTATAAAGTATAAAAAATATAAATCAAGCGATAAAAATAAGAGGATAAAATATCACTGAAAACACTCCAGGGGGTAATTCTTGGGACTTTATCATGTACCGTTTCCTATCAGAGTTTGCCTATTTTCTCTGATATCATTGTTGAAACGGTTCCCGATTAAAAATTGGCTAAAAACCTTCCTACCTATTATAATTTTTTATTCTTCAAATACATATTAGCCAGCAGCATAGCTCGGTCGTTAAGCTTCTGCCTATCGCCGAGAGGCACCGAGTTCGATCCCATGAGCTGATCTCGATTGAAAAGAATTTTTCTGAGTATATCTGTAGTGCTGCTGGTCAAACTTGGATATTTGTGACTCCAGGTCGATCGTTTCCTATCAGAGTTTGCCAATTTTCTCTGATTTCATTGTTGAAACGGTTCCCGTTTAAAATTGGATAAAAATCCTTCCTACCACCACTTATGTCACCACTGCTTGAGTATGATTAATGTACAATAAAATTTATGTACAATTCATAGATGTTTCGTTAATTTGCGAGTTTTTCAGTGTCTCGTAATTCAGTGACTTGTATAATAATAAAAATGCTGTATCGTTTGTCTACCTCACGGGACCGCAAACGAAATGGTCGAAAAAGCAAATATCGAAAATCGAAAGATCTCAAGTCCAAAGATAAAAAAAGGGTGCATCGTAAACGGTACTATGTATGTATGTATATATAATATTTATCAGTGGCATGCGTTGAAATTATCTCTCTTTTTGTCATACAGCCGTGTTTAATGTGCGCGCGCAGATTCGGGAGGAAAAGCCTGTTCCTCTTGTTCCTGTTGTATCCTGCTCGTGCAAGTTAAGTGAGGATGTACGACGGGGGACAGAGACTTTTACCGCACGCCACTGATATATTTACTAACCGTTTTTCATATGTATGCATGATAAACAAATATTTTCGACTTTTTCAATTTTCACGGTCACCCGGAATAGAGATGCTGAGTTTTTTCACATGCTTAAAAGTATCTAAAAAAAACACGTACCACGTACTGTTCAGTATGTTTTCGTCCTATTATCCATAGCAGTGGACAAAGGTGATGATATAAATATAAACTAGTACGGCCGATGACATATGTATATACATATCTCATCGGCATATGTATATATGACATACGTATATATGTATATATGTCATATTAACCAGCAGCGTGTTCTAGTGGTGAATGTTGAATTATCTCGTACTTGATGTTACGAGTTCGATTCCCCGCTAAGTCTCGCTGTTGGCCAGACCTTGATTTGTCTAGGTCGATCGTTTCTTATCAGAATTTGCCAATTTTTCTGATTTTCATTGAAACGATTCCTGTAAAATTGGCGTTTCCTTCCCAATTTTCTGTTGCGAACCTTTAGTTATTGTTATATCTTATGTTTCGCCATATTGCTCATCATAGATGTATCTGTGGTTATTTATCGAATATAAAATTCGTATTGTTACATGAAAGTTATTAAACATTATTTATCGTATTAATACGATATTTGAAATATCTGACGATGGATATCAGATATTGTTTAAATTTACATGTATCTATGTAATAATTATGTGGACCAGGAAGGCGCATTTGGGGTTTACCTGTTAAGCCTTCCTGGTATATTTGTATATGTGTATGTGAAAATATGTATGTAATAAATAAATAAATAAATAAATATGTAGGTAATGTTCAACAAGTAAATGTAAACGGTTCAAAAATACTGGCAATGAAACATATCATAGAACCAACCACCTGATGATTAAACATAAACAAATAAAAACACAAGCACGCCACTGGCCATCACAAATTCGACGCGTTACACTTTTCTCACCGGTGACAAACCGTCACGTTAATTTTTTACCTTTGAAGATTTTCAATTATGATGTCTGGCGTTGGCCACAATTGAAAACGTATTCGTGTCACAAATTACATGTTTAAAATATCACTTAACTCGCATACACACAAATATGTATAGATATATAACACACAAGGAAGGTGCAGATTGATTTATTAATATTTATATATTATACATCGCATCGCAGACTAATAGAGAGTTTACATTGTATATACAGAATGTACGAATGAGTAAATTTGGGCTGGGTCTGTGTGGCCTACTTAAGTCCGCATATGAATATCGAATATGAGTTTGTCGAAACCCCAGCAAGGATACAGGTGTCCTGTTCGAGACTAATTATGCACCTCACGTACGATTCGACTACCGCTTCGGTGAATTCGGTCGTCACAATTCAGAATCTTGTGGCGATGATATTATTAAAAGAAAAAAGTTTGTGTGCCCGTTCAGTATTCAAGTATTCGAAAAAACGTTTGGCGCCCTTTTCGGTTCAAATGTGTTAATCCGCCATTATGTGTTTAATTTTGTTGGCTTTTCTTGCTCTCGAGCCTATACAGTATAGCCTATACCGTATAGGCCTATACTATAAAGTAGACCTATACTGTATAGGTCTACTTTTCTATCTTGAAAATTGATAGTATATGTAAATAGAATATTAAACTAAATAATGCATATTAGAAATAGTCTTAAATTAAGCACATTAAATTTTGTATATAAGCTAGAAAATAACCTGTTACCCAAATATTTTAATAATCATATAGTTAGGAATAGAGATATACATAATTATAAAACTAGAAATGGGAATAAATTAACTATAGGTAGAGTTAATAATTTGTATATAAAATAATAATTTTGAAAAATTAAATCAGCTGATAACTAAAAATAAAACTATCACTGTTTGATCTGTGTACATATGTAGCTTGTATTGGTTAGAAAGTTTGTTATGGAGGAATAAACAATGAAATTTGAGGTTATGAGTTGCTGCCGGCAATATGTATACTCATTTATGCCGGGAACCTTACCGTTTAGAATAGTTTATTAATGCTAAGATTGCTTTAATGATTTGCTTTAAGAATAGTTTATCAATGTATGATTGTCCATAAATGAGTTTATGTATTTACAGAAATGAACTTTTCAATCATCAGATAAATTAAATCAGCTGATAACTAAAAATAAGTGTATGTGATGTATGTATTTAAGCTTATTGTAAAAAACTAAATGTATGTAAGCTTATTGTAAATCATATCAACAATAAGATACAACATAACTTCTTATTGAATACTTATCTCGCAGATAAAACCGACTGAGAAGATATACAGTGAAATGTCAGATTTGATATATTTGGCCAAAAATCAATATATATCGTGTATTACATTGCATGAAGCTAGACGCCAAATTTGAAATTTATATACATATACATATGAGAGTTAAAACTATAAATATTTAAATATTAGAGATAACGAGAACCTATAGAGCAAATTTTATAGAATATAGAGTGAATTATAGGCGTTTAAACAATTAAAATCTAATTTGGCCATATCAAGGGGAACAGGTTGAAGACACGGGACGAACGCTTATTAAACGTCAGGAAGGTTTTTAAAACGCGTTGTATACGATATTTTATCTCCAACGTAATGACAGCCGATACATTAACGTGTATTGATGACCAAAATGAGCAATATGGCAAAGTATGAAAACGATTGGATAAGAGATAAAAATTACCACTAACACGAAAGCCATGTGAAACGTAAAGGAGGTATGTAATAAAAATACCAATAATTTTATTTTACTACCGCCATCTATTTTTAAAACTAAAAACTGGATAGACGTCAGGCACTTGGTTTGTGACTCCAGGTCGATCGTTTCCTATCAGAGTTAGTCAATTTATCTCATTTTCATTGAAACAGTTCCAACAAATCATTGCTTGCAGTTTTCGAGTTTTTATTCAAATTCGTATAATCGTAAGTGAAACTTGTAAGAGGTATGTAATAACAATAAAAAAAAGGTTTTTAAAAACATACCTCTTCCATAATTTGTATATAAAATTATTATTTTGAATAAAAACAATAATTTTATTTTACTACCGCCATCTATGTTAAAAACTAATAAACGTCAACGACTATCTCGCCGGGCAGATATCAAACGCGTCTTACACGATATTTTTGGACCATAGTAATGGCGGAGGATCCATTTACTTATATTGATGACCAAAATGAGCAATATGGCAAAGTATGAAAACGATCGGATAAGAGGCAAATTTTTTCCTGAATTGTAATCGTAAGTGAAACGTTAAGGAGGTATGTAAAAAAAGCCAAAACTGCAGGAGTGTTCCACAGTGGTGTTCAAATATGCAATTTCCTTCCTGAGAGCATCAGAGGTGCTAGTAACATTGGTGCTTTCTTGAGGGGTGTTAATGGATACCTATACATGTGGAATATGACGTAATTATATATGAATGTTTAATAAAATGCTACGTTTGGAATTATATTATATTATTTTAGGATTACTTATTATAGTTATTAGCTATACTGCTGGCTGATTGACAATAATTTTGTTTTTACAATGATAATATTTAAGAAAAACTCTTCATCTACGAAATTATGTTCACAATACATCTTATATCTATTTTAATAGCTACTGATCTGCTGATCATTTTCTATTTTACAATTTAATTTAATTTGGTTAGTAATCATAGTATTATATTATTCTAATGTCAATCTACAGCATAATAGGAAAAAGAGCTCAAAAACCTATAGAACGGAGTGTGACTTATAATCACCTGACTTTTCATTGAGATTATCTCAAACATAATTCTACCACCATATCTTAATATCATCAACAAAATTAAGATTTATCTTTAATCAACCAAATTTTATGATAAAAGTTTTATCTTCAGGTTTGTATGTACATGTCGTTTAATTTAATATTGACAGATTTTTCTATATTGTGAATTAGTAACGCTAGTGATACAACAAATTGCATACATTTTGACAACCAATCGTAACCGAAAATGTAATGCTTACTGTGATTGATTTTGTTTTATATAAATGTAATGATATTTAAATGTATTTTATTGTAATTTATATGCGTGTATATGTACATATATAAAATATTGTATATTTAAATAAAGGAATATCCCCTTCGTGATTATAAAATGCCTTTTAATCAAAATGACACACCGAAGTATAGATATGTATACCATCAATATATGACCCGTTATATTTGAATGTAGTATAACTTCGTTTTGAGAAATATTTTGCATAACATAAAATATAATGTTTTGCATTTAACAATATTTAAAAATACTGATGGCCTGTAATACGTTTATTCTGCTTTAGCTTATCCAGCAGAGTAGACCAGTAGAATAATATTAGCAATAGTGGTTAGTAATAGTAATATATATTAAGTGTGGTTATTAATATTAATAGTGGTTAGCATACGATGCTTCGAGCAAAGTGGTCACGGGTTCAAATCCCACTGGTTTCTGCTGGCCAGACCTTGAATTTGTGACTCCAGGTCGATAGTTTCCTATAAGAGTTTGCCAATTTATCTGATTTTAATTGAAACGGTTCCAAAAAATTGGCAATCTTACCAATTTTCTCACAAATCTCTAGTTTTCAGCAATCTCGAATTTCACTGAATTGTATAAAATGCTGCAAATTTACAAATTTGACCATAGATGTCTCAGTGGATGTTAATTGATATGTATTTACTTTGTATGATACTAATAATTAGAGGTAGGATAGTCACAGTGCTATCCATTGTTCGGCAAACCTTTAACAATGCATTTACAACCTTTGAACAATACATGGCCCCCTCAGGCTCCGGTGACTACTAATAATACTTGTATCAAATGTAAAATGTTTCTGGCCAGGAAGGCGCAATGGGTTTACCTGTTAGGCCTTTCTGGTATAAATTAAAATAGATGCGATAACAATTTTTGAATAAAGTCAAATAGGAATAATTTTTTTTAAGCTAAAATTGGACTTCCTAATTACAAATATAACGGATCATATACAAAATGTTTATTTTCACACTGATGAATGATAATTGTTTGTACAGACGATGCGTCAACAGATTCTTCACTTTTTATCAAGAGCACCTGATCATTAGTTGTATTTATAAAACCACTGATATTACTATTGTAGCATATGCTAAAATGAGCCGCCGTTATAATTGGTTTTCGAGGATTATCTCCAACCCAGCCCCCCCTAAAACTGGCACTGCTCCAGGCTTAAGTGCTGTTGGCCAACAATGGAGACTCCCAAATGGACTTAGTGGGGCCGTGGGACTACATATCTGGTACGTGACTATAATAATAGGTAAACAAACGCGTCGAGAAAGATGCAGTGAGTGACCTGCCCTTTATAAGCAGATGCTTAGGCCATATGAAGGCATTCTGAACGTAGAACTGGCAGTGCGAGGATCTCCTTAATCACCCAATAAATGGTGTGAAGCGACTTTGGCCTTTTATTTGGATTCTCCACCCACCCCTACGCAACACTATCAAAGAAAAGTTTACCCCTCATGGTTACAGTTTGAACCTACATACATACCTTGGAGTTAGCAGTCATTGAGTCAAATTTTCCTCATTACAAAGCCTATAAGACCACTGCTGAAACTGCATTCGGTATTTTTAATGCATTCTCACAATATCACAGCAGCTAAGTGATGTTTTTTTTTTGATTTGCATACTTGTAGGTGTTGCCATTCGATTGCGAGCGTACGATATCGATGACAAAGCAACCGCACTCTCTTGGCGGCATATCCCTGACACATCGCAATAAGAACGAGCAGGACCTTGACTTGGCTGTTCTGCAACCGCGTCCCAAATTATTGCACACTATGCACTTTTGTGCAGCGGATGGATGCACCGCAGCCGCTGAATCGGTCGTCGGACGATTCATTTGGTCGCTGGCGTGACCTTTAAGCTCTTGGGTTTCGTTAATTGGACTCTTTGTAGTCAATGGGTGAAGTGTCGTCTTTATTGGACTCTATACCAGGAGAGTGGAGTCGTTGTAATGAAGCTGACTCCATAGTCGACTGTAAAGGGGCCAAACATACGAGCACTGACTACTATCAGCTTACTATACGTACATTAAATATAATTTAATTTAAAAAAAAGTGCTAAAGCATAAGAGAAACCAACATCGAATAAAACTGTGTATATAGCTTTTAGTAAATATTGCCCGGCGTTGCTCGGACAAGTGAATATTTTATGTGGATGTCTATTGACCTCATGCTTCAGCCCATTTAAAATTATGTCTAAGTTACCACGAGATGGGCGAATCATATTTTATTTTATTTTATCTTTTAATTTATACCAGGAAGGCCGAACAGGTAAACCCATTGCGCCTTCCTGGCCAGAAATACAAATATTATTAATATTATACAGAGTGCATAAATACATATCTATATATTAAGAATACAAAAATACATATATTAATAAACGATTTAATTAATATTATTGATTGATAAGTGAGTGATAGGATACGAACGATCTTTGCAGTTCAAAGTTTACGGATACGATTTTACATGATGGGTATTTATAAATATTATGAATTGATAGAGTAATTATACATAGTATTGCAAATGTGCTATGTAACATTTAAACATGTATATTTTGACGTAGAACTATGTAAGTGTATTTTTTGAGGAACTCAGAACTATATATCAGAGATTATCTTTCACATAGCAATAATACTTATGTACATTTATGATGATATTAATTAATTGGCCTGTTAAAATGTATGAAGTATTTATGAAGTCTCGATCTAATTTATTTATTTATTTTTAATTTATACCAGGAAGGCATAATAGGTAAACCCAATGCATCTTCCTGGCCATAAATATTGTACATTTGATACAATTATTATTAGTATCATATAAAGTAAATGCATATCAATTAACATCCACAGAGAGATTTACTGTCAAATTTGTAAATTTGCAACATTGTATACAATTCAGCGAAATTTGAGATTGCTGAAAACTCGACATTTTGCGAGAAAATGGGTAAGGATGCCAATTTGTTGGAACCGTTTCAATGAAAATCAGATAAATAGGCAAATTCTGATAGGAAAAGATCGACCTGGAGTCACAAATCCGAGGTCTGGCCAGCAGAAACCAGTGGGATTTGAACCCGTGACCACTCTGTTCAAAGCATTATATGCTAACCACTAGTCTGGTCTATATGGGCGAATGAGGAGAAAAATGCGCGCGATCTCGGTTGCATATGGATATGCATACACGTGCGACCTCCCAAAAATATGCACACTGCACGTGCAACTACACCCGATTTTGGTTTGACGAACCCCTACTGTAAACGGTGACAGCGAAGAGCCAAGCACGTGACGTGCAATACCACTCAGTGTATTTTCGCCCTTAGTGAGTAAAGAAGGAGCTCATTGATTAGACAACGATTTACCAGCTGAAGGGTAGTGGGTGCAAATCCCAAGAGAAAAACATTAAAAACTTTGAAACTCTTCTCTACGAATTTAAAAGCACAACTTCCTATTGAGCTAAATATATTTTTAAAATAACAAAATATAAAATTTATCATATACATATACTTATCATCATCATCATCATCATTCACAATCGTTCTGTTTTTCGTCTCTGTTTTGGACAACTCTCATCCTACACATTTTTTCTGATTTCATTCACTCATCTCCCCTGTGGCCTTCCTTGCACCCATTTACATTCTATCGAGTATCATTCGAGCACTTATTTTATCCATTATAGCACTTATTTTGCCATTTCATTCTACATACATAAAATATTTAGCCCAATCCGTTGAACGACTTCAGAAATAATTGAATCCAAAACCCTTTTAAATAAAAAGAGGCTTCCTACATATGTATAAGGAAGGTATCATTAACATTTCATATACCAAACCATAAGCATTTCATAGACCAATAGTTTCAGTTCACTATCTCTGAAAAACACACACACACATATATTTTTTTTAAGCAATAAAAACCAGCAGTATAGCTCGGTGGTTGCGTTAATGCTAACTACCGAGAGGTTCCCGGCATCAAGCCCTGGTTTAACCTCGATTGAAAACAGTTTATTCCGAGTATTTGTGTAGTGCTGCCAGTCAGACTTTGTTAATTCAGGTCGATCGTTTCTTATCAGAATTTGGCAAATTATCTGATTTCATTGTTTTTAATAAAAAAATAAATAAAAAAACGTGATCATTGATCGATCTGAGTTCAAATCAGTCGAAATCTCAAGGTCGAATTTATGTATGATCATAAATTTCATCTATTGTACATATGTAGATAAATAGCAGCGTGACTCAATGGTTGCGTTGATACTAAGCACCAAGAGGTGTTCGATCCCAAAAGCTGACCTCGATTGAAAATAATTTATTCTGAGTATTATCTTAGATGATTCCTTTATTCATTGAAACTATGTACTTGTGCTTTAACTTTGTAATCAACAATAGTTTTATTTGACCAGCAGCGTGAACTAGTGGTTAGCATATATGTATGCTTTTGAACATAGTGGTCACGGGTTCGAGTCCCACTGGTTGCTGCTGTCAGTCCAAGTCAATCGTTTCCTATCAGAGTTTGCCAATTTATTTGATTTAATTAAATTGGCAAAAATCATTCTACCCACTATGTCACCACTATTTGAATATGATTTCAAAAATGTATTACCTATAACATATGTAGATGTCTCCCTTATTCTTATATATTTGTATTATGCTTATATGTCTGATCACAGTGGCGCGTTAGAGTATTCTGTAATATCACTGTGGCTAATATGTAAATAAAATAAATAAATGAAAGTCAAAAATTAACTTTGATCACTGTTTAAATGAGTTGCAAAAGGTCGATAAAAAGTCGCGTATGGGTAGCTAACTGTCATTGCTCTTATCTGACACAAGATTCCGATGTAAATTTAGTTTATATAGATCACAAACAAAAGTTATTACTAGAGGTAGGACCGGAAGCGTGCCGTTTATTGTTCAATTGTTGTAAATCCTTTGTAAAAAAGGTTCAGCAAACTTTTAACAATGCATTTACAACATTTGAACAATACACGGCCCCCTCAGGGTCCGGTGACTCGTTATTACTATATTTTTGATTTTGATTTTTAAATGCTTTTTATTATTACGAAATTATGTTCACAGTACATCTTATATCTATTTTAATAGCTACTGATCTACTGATCATTTTCTATTTTACAATTTAATTTAATTTGGTTAGTAATCACAGTATTATATTATTCTAATGTTAATCTAAACCATAATAGGAAAAAGAGCTCAAAAACCTATTTACAATCCGTATAAGTGTTCATAATACATCTAATACATAATATTAATTAAAGACTCTCTAAAGTCGATGACCTAAAGCAGATTGTGTTTAGGTAATCTGTGTTTACACCTGAAGGGTATAGACATTTTGTTGTAATCACCGAGACTCTTCACAAGTGTGTTAGTATGGTTATTAGTGATTCTGTCATAGAATCTACTGGTTAGTTTGTTAGTAATGTCTGTAACAAACGGAATATTATATATGGCATACAGTTTTTTCAGGTTAGTATATATGGGTGTATTATAAATTATTTTTAGGGATTTATTTTGTATTACTTGGAGCTTGGAAAGGTTAGTATTCGAGGCGTTATTCCATACAGGTGAAGCATAGGTTAATTATTACTATATACATATGGACATACATATGAATATGTCTATTTACAAATAATGAGTATTCTGTAATAACACTGTGGCTAATCTATATATATGTATATATATATATATATATATATATATATATATATACATAATTGAATGTCCATTTGTCTGTCTGTCTGTCTCGTATAGGCTCTTAAACTACTCAACCGATTACGATTGAACTTCTTAACGGGGAAAACGGGAAAAAGCTCTTAAAAATAATATTCGTAATTACGATTTTACCGACGCGATGGTATGAAGCGGCATTGCTTAGTCAAGGAAATCTCTTTGTTGGTAACCACGTTACCAGTTGGTTTATGACGACACGGCGTTGAAGAGACGTTAGTTAATTTAGATAGCTCCAACCATCACTTGAAACGGGAACGGGAACGCAATGGGAACGGGAACGCAATGGGAACGGGAAATGGAATTGCATGCCTTATTCTGGCATTGCAACGCATTCCGGGTTCAGCTAGTATGTAAATAAATAAATAAAGCAAAAATTGAAAACAATCATAGCAGGAATTGAGAACAGAATGTTAGCAGTACCGGCCTGAAAATCGGAAAGACACCCTTTTGCACAAAACCGAACTACAATAGGCGAATTCAAACTGCAGCTAGGTATATACATAAGGACAAGTATACCCGATATGCAACACATAATACACAAGTACATATATTTTTGCGGCGGTCTCGCGCTATCGGCCGGGTATGACAGCCGGGATAAGATACGCGTTTGAGAATGCGAAGATACTGTCGATCGGTAGCGGCGGCAGATAGCCGGCTAAGAGCGCATGCATACCTATCTTGTATAATAGCGAGCAAGTAGATAGATATGTATTTACATATATATATACATATACTTAAGGTAAGTGAAGTAAGTAGTGTGGCCCGTGCATGCGCAAAACATCTGCACAATAAATATGTGAGCGCGCGCCCCCATATTGGTCAACGCTAACTGGACTATTCATTATGGTAACGAAAACTGAGACCGCAACACTTACCATTAAACAGTTGGCAAGTTGAAGTTACTAAAAAAAAAAAAAATAGGCACCCACTAGTTAAAGTTCCTCCCACTATCATTGTTTGGGTCTGGGTTGAAATTTGCGAGACCATCAACGGTCCAAATCTCGTATCGATTCATAGAATAGCGATGATTGTCTTGTATGCATCTACATACATACCACCATTACATATGTACTACCATTAGCAAGCAGTGTGGCTTAATGGTAGCGTGTATGTACATATGTTTAGCACCAAGTGATCAATGGGTTCGATCCGCTATACTGCTGATTAGATTTGGGGGGTATTAGTGACTCCAAATCGATCATTTCTTATCTGAGTTTGACAATTTCATCTGATCATTGTTGAAACGGTTTCTCGAAATTGGCAAAAAATCATCTTTCCTGTCGTCACAAATCTTCTGTATTTATATTTTTACTAGGATTTTGTACATAATTTGTAAAAATTATGTACAAAATCCAAATCCATAGATGTCTCAATGGTTAATTCTGTAATTAATTAATTAATTAATTGTTATTTCGTGTTCTTCAGCTTCTGGAAGTACAGTGATTTATTTAATAATAAAATGCTGCATTTTTTGCCTTCCTGGTATATCTATGTAAAAATAAATAAATAAAAAATGTACATATTAGCCAGTAGTGGTTGCGTTGATACTAAGCACCAAGTGGTCACCGTGTTCGATCTCGTGAGTTGATCTTGATTGAAAATAATGTATTCTGAGTATAAGCTTAATGCTGCTAGTCAGACTTGGATATTTGTGACTCCAAGTCGATTGTTTCCTATCAGAGTTCACCAATTTATCTGATTTCATGGTAGAAGCGATTCCTCTATCAAATCGACAAAAACCACCCTACTAACTATGTCATCAATAATTGATTTCAAAAAAATTATTATCTATAAAATAGATGTCTCGCTAATTTGAATATGATTTCAAAAATGTATTATCTATAACAGATATCTCTTAATTTTCTTATATGTATATAGTTGTTATATTATGCTTATATGTCTGGTCACAGTGACTGGTCACACAGTGTATTCTGTAATGTCACTGTCGTTAATATGTATGTAAATAAAATGAAAATATACATATATTGTAGTACAGATCTACTGTCATATGGAGAATGTTCATGGACGAAATATTTACAGAATAAATCGTCTACAGACAAAATGCTTACGCGTCAAAACATTCACAAACATGATTTACACGACAGAAATTTCACACGATAGAATGTTCATAGACAAAATTGTCACAGAAAAAAACGTTCACGGACATAATTTACAAGACAGAAAGTTCACAGACAAAACGCTCACATCACAATACCTTCATGGACACAATGTACACGTGAGAAGGTCCACGTGACTGAAATTTCACAGACAAAAAGCTCACATGACAAAATTTTCACGGACATTATGTACACAAAAAAGGTTGACGCGATAGAATGCTTATGAACAAAATGCTCACAGAATAAAAATTTACGGATAAAACATTAACCCATATAATGAACACGACAGAAGATTCATAGACAAAATGCTCACACCACAAAACATCCACGAACATAAATTTCACACGACAGAACATTAACGAACAAATTGTTCACGGACAAAAAGTTAACGCCACAAAATATTTAACTACAAAACGGATGAGTCGAAAGACAGGTATTCGCGGCATCAATAACATTATGCCTATAATATCGACTATTATATTATAAATGTATACATTGTTATAAAAGTCGGTCTATACTTTCGATTGATCTAAATTAAGCCAATATACAGATTACTTATCTTTCTGATTGATCGATCGTAGATATAGCTCTATCTACGGCTTTTTTTTCGTAGCCCGTTAATTTATAAGTCCGGTTAATTAGAGGTAATTCAACTGATTAGGTAATTCGTTTCACTAAGAAAAATTATAACCTGCAATAAGTTAAATAAATTTACAATTGGTCGATTTTCGATTAGTTTAAAG
Organism: Arctopsyche grandis; assembly: GCF_051622035.1. Classification (NCBI taxonomy): domain Eukaryota; kingdom Metazoa; phylum Arthropoda; class Insecta; order Trichoptera; family Hydropsychidae; genus Arctopsyche; species Arctopsyche grandis. The sequence continues at coordinate 32,613,101 of NC_135357.1, forward strand.
TTTGACCTATTATTTATTTATATTTAAATCCGTCATAAACTTGCTACCTGCTACCTACTAGTTTGCAACTACGGGCGATAAATCGTTGAGATAGATTGCCCAGCAGCGCAGTCAAGTCGCTCCATCTGTGGACAATGACAAGTAAGCACATCACGATTATGCTTTCAGTGATTCTGTAACTATACTACAATTATAATTATCTATATATTTTTGAACCAACACATTCAAACTATTGAGATAGGCGAAATTAAATGGTAGCCATGTCATTTTCCATGTTTTAATGATTAAAAGTTTACAAGAAAAAGTAATGGATACTCGTATTCTATAATATTATAACACATTATCTATCTAACATCAATTTATTTAAGAAAGAGTTGTGTGAAATTTATTATTGAAAAGCAGTTCTGAGAATTTGTCACTACAAACCCGGTGGACATTCATTTCATACAACCAAGCAATTACGCATATGATAAATCGTATTCAATTTAAACTGCAACCCATTCTCTAACACCCCAATGCGCATGATATACTTCAACTTTTAAATTATATAAATACATTAAAATTGGACATATATCCACATTGTGATCAGCATCTTATAAGCTGTAATCTAATATTTGAGAAAGGTTCGATCGATGAATTGTACCCTTCAATTTCGGATTCCCGGGGCGAATGCACCCCTGCACCCGTTTCTGCATATTTACCATGTGTGCGTATATATATTTTCGCATTCCGATTGGGCTTAAAACATGGCGTCCGAAACGTCGCTGATCTTTAACACAAGTACAAGAGGGTATTACGCATATCCAGTGTCACCGCAGCTCTACTCAGCTAACCCTAACATTGGCAAAAATCTCATTTTATTGCACATTTTCAATCCAATTAAAACAAATCAAACTCTCCCAGATCTATTGAAGTTGTCATCATATTTCCAATCGTTTTTGATGACTTTTCTTTGAATGATTTAATCTAAATCTCTATAAGGTAAGTCGGTATTAGCATTCAATCACACAACACTTTAACTATATAATATCAGTGCCGTGCCCGTTGATTTCAAAGGGTGTCTTAAATAAAGTTACATATAGCTTATATATAAACTAGCTGAACCCGGCATGCTTTGCAATGCCAGAATAAGGGCGCGATCACACAGCGAGGGAGCGGTATGCTGTACGCGGGATATTTTTTTTAGATAGTTTTAAACATACAAAAAAACACGCTTATACCGCGTATGATACGCCGTATGACACTTGTATGTCTATTTTTGTTAATTGTTTACTAATTAAGTTTAAAACTGAATTATTAAACAATAAAAGCTTGAAATCCTTAATGTAATTTGTATTTTCTATAATCTTATTATTCCGACAAGTTCTGCTATATTTTTTTGCAAATATGGGATACACCGTTATCGATCACTGTCAGGCGTCGTCCGAGGGTCGACGAATTGGTATATATCACCGTCAAGTTAGTATAAACAATTCTATAGAATTTCAACGAGTCCGCTCTAATCCCGCACGATCCCGTAAGATACGGCGTATCATACGCGGTATAAGCGTGTTTTTTTTGTATGTTAAAAATTATCTAAAAAAAATATGCCGCGTACAGCATACCGCTCCCTCGCTGTGTGATCGCGCCCTAAGGTATGCAATTCCCGGTCCCGTTCCCGTTCCCGTTCCCATTCCCGTTTCAAGTGATGGTTGGAGCTCAACTCCGTAGAGTAACGTCTCTTCAATGCCGTGTCGTCATAAACCAACCTGTTGACGTGGTTACCAACAAACACATTTCCTTTACACTTTTGCGTAATTACGATTTTATAATAATACGAATACAATCTATGGTCGACTTGGGTATCACTTTTGATCCTCAATTCACCTTTCACAACCACATCAAGACAGTCGCTGACGTTTCCTTTCGTCGAATTGGATTTGTCTTGAGATATATTCGGTTATTCTCCAACCCCTTGTATTATCGCTTGTTAGAAATAAGCTAGAGTATAATGCGATTGTGTGGAATCCACGTGAAACAAATTACTCTCTTATGATCGAAAAAGTGCAAAAAGTATTTCTTTGTTTTCTCTATAAGAAAAAGTTTGGGTACTACCCATATCTCTATCCTACTCATTTCCTTTTGGACACGCTTGGTTATAATTTCCTTGAACTTCGGAGAAATTTCACATAAATTCGTTTCGTTCTCCAACTACTGCGAGGTAATACGTCATGCCCGTTGTTGCTGGAACAGTTGGGACTTTATGTCTCTAATAACTATATGCGTGGTAGACATCATCATTTGATGGTTGTACCTCCTGCTCGCACAGTTCTTTTTCGAATGGCTCCTATTCCAAGAGCTATTCGACTTCTCAATGAAATCGTTGCTAACGTGCCCGAATGCGATATTTTCCACCTTGGTGAGCGTAGATTATCGGATATTATTTAAAATATTTATCTGGTAACCTGCGCTCATCAGTATTTCATCAGGTAAAAGTCGAGTTAATTCAGGGCACGGCAATACTAGAGTACTCGCAAAGAGCAACCGATGACAGGAAAGAGCGGATTGACCGAACCTAGAGGGTCCACCCTGTCGAGAATTCCGACTTTTACCTTCATTTGGCTCGTGAGCTTAACCCGGGTAAGGACTCTACAGTGTAACGTTATATTTATGGATGCGGTGCATCCCATAGATGTATAATACATAGATCCGCCCTCGCGGTTTATACTGGTCTCCCTTTTGGCGCATGCAAAATACATGGCGCATGCACACTTTTCTCTCAGTAGGTTAGTAGCTTATAAGTAGGAAAGGAAAGAAAAAAACTTTTTTTTTCCCAACTTCCCCCCGCTAGTTAAACCCCCCGCACCCCTCAGCTAGTGGCGACAAGATCTCCAACGAAATTTGTATGAAATGCCATATCTAGTATATTCTAAATCTATGGGTGCATCCGCTCTAAAATCGCCAGACAAATTGAACGACAGATTAACGAACGGCTGCTTTAAATGCAATTCTCGTCTTCTCGAATGATAGATTGCACATCAGATGATGGGTAACCTTTCGATGTGCACATATGCAATTATTAAAATGGTAATTATTAAAATTGATTTGGATCTTTCAGGCGAGTTTAATAAGGCACGATTCGATAAGTTCCGAATCTTGCCTTATTAAACTCGCCAGAAAGATCCAACTCAATTTTAATAATTGCATCTGTGCACATCGAAAGGTTACTCGTCATCTGATGTGCAATCTATCATTCGAGAAAACGAGAATTACGTTTAAAGCTGCCGTTCTGTTAATCTGTCGTTCGTTTATCTGGTGATTTTAGAGCGGATGCACCAAACCCTATATTTATCTACCTACTTTGGGATCACGACAAAAACTCAATTTGTAAAAATTTGAATTTTTGTTTTTTGACCAGCTTTTGAGGCAAAATACCAGTACATATGTACGTGCGACGTGCCGTTCTTCCCTGTGTGAAGCTTGTAATTAAGCTTATTGTAAAAAACTAAATGTATGTAAGCTTATTGTAAATCATATTAACAATTAGATACAACATAACTTCTTATTGAATAATTATCTCGCAGATAAAACCGACTGAGGAGATATACAGTGAAATTTCATATTTGACATATTTGGCCAAAAATCAATATAAATCGTGTATTACATTACATAAAGCTAGACGCCAAATTTGAAATTTATATATACATATGAGAGTTAAAACTATAAATATTTAAATATTAGAGAAAACGAGAACCTATAGAGCAAATTTTATAAAATATAGAGTGAATTATAGGCGTTTAAACAATTAAAATCTTATATGGCCATATCAAGGCGAACAGGTAGGAAGACACGGGACGAACGCTTATTAAACGTCAGGAAGGTTTACGGGCCCCGTTTTTAAAACGCGTTGTATACGATATTTTATCTCCAACGTAATGGCAGACGATACGTTAACGTGTATTGATGACCAAAATGAGCAATATGGCAAAGTATGAAAACGATCGGATAAGAGATAAAAATTACCACTAGCACGAAAGCCATGTGAAACGTAAAGGAGGTATGTAAAAACCGACGAATACCAAGATTCGCCATTGAACGTGTGGAATTGTACGACAGTGGGCCGCTCGTTACCCGTTCAGTCAGGGAGGGGTTATTGAGTCCAGCGGGGGGCAGAAAGTGGAGTCCAGTCGGCTGTCCAGGGGCGGCGGCGCGCGTGTCGTAATGAAGGGGCGGCCTCTTTGAACGGCCGCTGCGCCCCTCATTACCATACGTCGCCGAGGACGTCCCCAACCCAAATATGTGGCCAGACGCTCGCATACCCGACACGATATTTCACCCAACCAACAGAAACAAACAAACAAACAAACACATACACATACACTCTCTCGGTCGATAAACGAGGGGAAAATAGCCAATATGTAGTCGACGATATCGCTAATTTATTATAATATCACAAAAGAAAAACTGCAGCGTTGGCAGCGCATACTAACTAAGCTTCATACGTGAGTATATTCGTACATACATGATTTCTAGGGTTGTCACATACATATCTTGCAAGTCAAACCGGGACACCCCCACCCCCCAAAAAAAAATCAGATCAAACAATTTTTAATTTATATTGAATAATTAAATTATATTAATTATTTAAATAGGAATAAAAGCGGTCATAACATCTAAATTAAAAAAAAATACAGTGTAAAACCACATGAACACATTAATAGGAATAAAATCTATATTCAACTATTTTATTCATAGGAACAAAAGCAGTCATAAAAATTTCAATTTAAAAACAATTGACAATATAATATAAACCAAAGTATGGGAAAAAATGCAACCATAATCATCTAAATTTAAAAAATACAAATAATATACACATAATCATAAATGAGAGTGTTGAAAAATTATAAATTTAAGATAAATTGATTGATACCTAAAACACATTTTTATCTCCATTCTACACACAGTTCTCCAGAAAATATAGGACAGAGACAAAAAAAGTTAATTGTTGACTATTGCTGCAGTGTGTACCAGACTGTCTGGTCCAGACATCGACTTTCTGTTTATAGTTTACTAGTGGTTTTACCCGGCTTCGCTCGGTATTTGTAATATAAACCGCTTAAACATGACTAATCTAATAGTACATGAAAAAAGGTCCAGGGGGTACATGAAAAAATTATATTTAAAACCATCGAAAGGTATTACCTGCTATTTCGGTTAGTGAGAGTGTTTCATTACATGAAGTCACTTTCGTTTATATACCTACTAGTGGTTTTACCCGGCTTCGCTCGGTATTTGTAATATGAACCGCTTAAACATGACTAACCTAATAGTAAATATTTTATTAAATTTATTTGAATAGTTTTATTTTATATAAATTTATATGAATACTCATTTTTTTTTTTATTAAATTGGCTGTCACCAACAAACAAACATATACACTCTCTCTTTCGAAATTATATGTATACCAGAATCCGGCGCCTGCGCCCCCGGAGCCTTCGCCCTCGGCGCCTTTGCCCTCGGGGACTTCAAATCGTTTGAATCGAAAAAAATCGAATCGGCGCCTATGAATCGAAAAGAAAAATCAAAAGTGTCGTCTACGAACAAACCAACCAACCAATGTTACATACAAAGTCTCTTTCTAAGTTACATATATATTAGAAGTTACATTTATTTTAATACCGAGTTAAAAACTTCTATAGAAATTTAAAAAGTAATAAACCGGGACATTTGGGCGTTCTGAGAGGTTTGCTCGGGACACCGAGACACGAGACTTGAAACTGGTGACAATGCGATTAATCAAGACGACTAACAACCCTAATAATTTCGGATAATGTTGAATCTCCAGTGGTTGGAGTTTTTCTCCTAAATTAACTAGGGATCGATGTATGTTTGGTGCGACGATGTAAGTTAACTTGGAAAATGTAAAAGGGTTTGTAGAAAAGAAAGTTTTGAGAAATCGCATAGCTTTTACCGATTTAAAATTCAGCACACTTCTAATTAACCCTTTTAAACGAAAACAAAAAATAGTGTGACCAGAACACTATCCCAATAAACATCTTTTAATAGAAAATGCTCAATATAAAATAGTATTAACAGTGGGAAAAAATCCCAAATGAAACTTGACTTTTGATTTGAACTGGACGATTACTTAGAGAGATTTGAAAGCTGAAAAGTACTAAAAATAAAAGATAAAATACCCGACTATATATTTCAATATTCATTTTGAACAGTATAGAAGGTCAACATTTCAAATAATTTTGTTAATTCTTCAATTGAAGAAAATTCAATTTTCATGTTTGGTTTAAGGACAAGAAAAATTGAAAGTTGTGAATTTTGTAGTCAAACCATTCTATTTAAGTACATTTTTGTACATATACAAATTTTGACAATGCGGGACTCGGGATTTTTCTGCTCAAATCGGGACAGTCCCGCTCAAATAGGGACGTCTAGTAACCCTGTATGCACGTAAAGAACGTATTAAAATTTTAAGGGATTAATTTGTCAGTGCATCTGTTATGCTCGAAGTGTATTTTCAGTTGTAATATATTACTGGCGTTTTAGGTAATTCATATTCGAATATATTTCAACTAGTAAATTATATCTCTACAATCGCAAATACACTTTCAAAAATGTGCGCCAGTAGTAATATAACTGTTGAGATTTGACAGCTCTGATGTTTTTACGAATGCTTTAGAATTCAATAATGCATTTGGTAAATATTACGAATGAAGTTAATATTATGATAACTCTAATAATGTGTTCAAAACAAAAATGTGACCGTTCAACTCGATTTACTAGTCGAGTGACGTTTTCACGAACCTCTCCATCTAACCTAGTGCCAACTTATAGTTGAACTGTTTCTTCAGTTGTCATATATTTTGACCAGATGGAATGTAATTCACCATTTGAATCAACTTAGTCAAAATATATTATAACTGAAAATACACTTCAACTATAACGGTAGTTGGAACCAGATTAGATAGAATATAATACAACTAGAAGATACACTTCAACTGTAACATATCTACTGATCAGCTCATAACCAGTAGCGTGGTCTAGTGGTGAATGTTGAATTATCTCGTACTTGATGTTACGAGTTCGATTCCCGCTAAGTCTCGCTATTGGCCAGACCTTGATTTGTCAAGGTCGATCGTTTCTTATCAGAATTTGTCTATTTTTCTGATTTTCATTGAAACGATTCCTGTAAAATTGGCGTTTCCTTCCCAATTTTCTGTTGCGAACCTTTAGTTATTATTATATCTTAGGTTTCGCCAAATTGCTCACTATAGATGTCTCTGTGGTTGTTTATCGAATATAAAATTCGTATTGATACATGAAAGTTATTCATCGTTATTTATCGTATTAATACGATATTTGTAATATCTGACGATAGATATCAGATATTGTTTAGATTTGCATGTATCTATGTAATCATTATGTGGACCAGGAAGGCGCATTTGGGGTTTACCTGTTAAGCCTTCCTGGTATATTTGTATATATGTATGTAAAATAAATAAATAAATATATCTGATGATGATATCTATATACAAGAGTTATAATAAAAAGAGTCATTATCGTAATATTTCTAGAATAGTCTTGTTTAATCAACTTTTTGTATTTACACCGTAAAATTAATTGGTAAGCTCGTTATATAACTGAACGTTTAAACTAAATTTCTCAAAGGTCTTGCTACAGCCATGCTCGTATTATATTAAACAAGTTCGACTGTATATGTAAAGCTTACATCAAAAGCATTATAAATAAATCTCTTAAATGGATTTTAATTGATAGTAAAATCATTCAATTACACAGTATGTACATAAGATAGGCTTCTGGAAACCTTAACCATAAAAATATTTTAACTATATTGTGTTTATTCTTACAAAGTTAATACATAAATCATATTGCATACATAATATTATCAGGTTCGTGGGGATTCCGCTCGTTGAAGTCTCTTTAGTATATTTTATTTCCATACGGCAAATTAATCATTTTCTATAATAAAATTTTATTATTGCGCACGTTTCGTTTTATACATACATCATCTTTCCAATATTCTCTGCGGATTTATTTGTATACATTTATAATGCGAGATTACGGTTTTAATTGGTATTATCCATTGTCCACCCACGCGCGTCTTTGTGAACGTTTTTCCCCTACATATAATAATAACAACGACGAAATCACTTTAATCGTTTCCGTTAATATCTTATTTTTCTTTATTTCTTTTTTTATATTTCACCGAGTCGACGAGTCAAAATTAAATTTGAATATAATGCGAACGTAACGTTCGTGAACTTTTTTTACGTTTAATCTTATTTACAGTTAACATGAGCCAAAAATCAACAACGCTGCTCAATCGGTAGAGTATATTACATGCTAATAAACTGAAAGTTCATGATTCGATTCACGACTTTTATTCAAACCTTAAGTCTTTCCCAACAACTAGTAGGTATTAATTTATTTTTTACATACATATACATATACCAAGAAGGCCTTACAGGTAAACCCCAATGCGCCTTCCTCCCCAATTACAAACAATGTAGCATTTTTATTAAACAGGTCGCTGAATTACGAGACATTGAAAACTCGCAAATTAACGAGACATCTATGAATTGTACATAAATTTTATTGTACATTAATCATACTAAAATAGTGGTGTCATAGTAGGTAGGGAGGTTTTTTAGCCAATTTTAATCGGGAACAGTTTCAACAATTAAATCAGAGAAAATTGGCAAACTCTGATAGGAAACGATCCACCTGGAGTCACAAATATCCAAATCGGACCAGCAGCACTACAGATATACTCAGAAAAATTCTTTTCAATCGAGATCAGCTCATGGGATCGAACCCGGCGCTTCTCGGTGATAGGCAGAAGCTTAACGACCGAGCTATGCTGCTGGCTGAATGGCGGATTTGGGTTCCATATATATTGATGACCAAACCAAGCAAAATGGCAAAGTTTGAAAACGATCGGATAAGAACCCTAATTTCGTCAGACGAAATCGGACGAAAAAATCGAAAGCGAGCTAAGAAGAGGCTAGTAATAAAAATCTTCACGATTACAATTCGAATCTAGTTTAATATAATAAGCATTTATACACTGCTTGGAAGTAAATAATTTGACTAAATTATACTCATCTTCTTCAGATGATTCAAAGGTGAATGTAAAAATTGTAAGGTTTAAATTTGATTAGTGGAATTTGGCACAAATGACCGAGTCTGACCAGCAGCACTACATATGTATATACTCTTTTATAAAAATTATTTTCAATCAAGGTCAGCTCATGGGATCGAACCCGACGCCTCTCGGTGATAGGCAGAAGCTTAACGACCGAGCTATGCTGCTGGCTAAACAACTATGTAGGTTCATATATACCTACATAGTTATTTACACATTATATGAAATATCTATGTTATGCTATTGAAATAAACAATAAATTAAATCAATTGAATTGACTTCTGAACCCTCATTTGATGCTTGTATAATATCATATAATTGATCATCGATCAACGTCCGAGGTGACATTGAATGTGTCAATAGTACTATCGAGGCATCCAACACCATTCTGACGATTAAAATGCAATCGATTAATTAATTTACAGTTAAACAATCGCGCTTTTGCTCAAAGGAGAGGCGGATTGCGCGAGTCGTCGACGCGCCGAGCTCAACAGAAAAGCAAACCCGGTTGACAAGCGAGAAGCGCTTATCTGCGCAAACGAACAAAGATAAACAAAAACGAAGCAGCTACAGCAGCATCCAGCAGCAGCAGTAAAAGCAGAGGGAAAACAAGCGTATATATCCTCGGTTATAGGAAGAAAAGAGTCGGAGGACGTACCGAACGAAAATAAATGTCCACTGTCAAATATCGTCGGCGATGTCCACCACCGCGGCTAAACCGGACCTAACTATACGACCGCTTTTACATAATAAGCGAAAGCTTTCAGATACCTACCGTGAAAAACGAAAATAAAATTTAAAAAACGGCCGAAGAAGCTCCCCAGCCTCCCGTCCTTTATTTATATGTTCAATATTCGGGGTTGAAGTTGATTTAGGTGCGCCGTTACGCTCGCGAGATAACTCTCTCGGATCATCCCCGTTGGTGTGTCGACGATAATATAATATACATATATTTTATTTCTCATGTTTTTTATATTTCATGTATTTACAATTTTATATTTTTATATTTTATATTTTTATTTTTACAATTTATATTTTTATATTTTTACAATTTCGTATTTTTATATTTTTATATTTCATGTTTTTACAATTTTGTATTTTTATATTTTTTTTATCCATATTTGTCTTTTAATTAATATATAATATTATTATAATATAATAATAATTAATTTCCTTTTTATATAACCATAGTGTCGACTTGGAGTTGATCTGTAAAGTCACTATGGAAAATTTGTGAATAAATAAATAAATAAATATACGAATATTGAAAATTGTAGTAATTGTTATCACAAAGTGCTTGAAGAATAATGTGCGTCTAGCATTAAATTCTACTGCTAAAATGATAGATAAGATTTAACGCAATCAAACTCATAATGAAACTATAATTTGTGAGTTAAGTACGAGTATAAAAGATGAAGAATTGGAAGAAAACATTTAAATTGGGATGAATTGTCTGTAGAAAAAAGTTTTGTCAGTATTGATTAGTTTGGTAGAATGTTCAGATAATAAATATAATTCAATACGTTCATGTAGAAGTAAATGGTGTAGTAAAAAAGTATCAAACAAGACAAAAAGTAAGAAAATATGAGAAAAATTAGCATAAATTTAAATAAAAATCATATTTTAAATAATCATAAAATTTAAAAATATATATATGTATGTATGTATCCTTGGTTCGTTCGTAGATCCGTGACGTCATCGAACAAATGATTTATTGTTTTTTCAATGGATTCAAAGTCCCCGCAGGGGGCGCAAGGGGCGCAGAGGGTGCAGGGGGCGCATCCCCATGGGGCCCCGCCGGGGGCGCCACAGGGGGCGCAGCTCAGGGGAGCGCGGAGGGCGAAGGCAAATATATTTTTTTTAATACTTTTTTTAATAAAATGTTTACTATTAAATTAGTCATGTTTGACCGGTTTATATTACAAATACCGAGCGAAGCCGGGTAATACAGCTAGTTTATCATAAAATTAAGATTAAAATCATATTTTCTTACATTAATGTAGGAAAATATGAGAAAAATTAACCTAGAAAATAGAAGTTTTGCTAACTTGGTTGATGCAAACTTGGGTCATAAAAGCCAGAATGACAGATGAGATTCGATGCTCTCGTAGAAATATCGAGTGTATATAATGATTAGAGGTAGGATAGTCACAGTGCTATCCATTGTTCGGCAAACCTTTAACAATGCATTTACAACCTTTGAACAATACACGGCCCCCTCAGGCTCCGGTGACTAATAATGATGTCCCGTGGGCATAGGCATGTAAGGCAACGCCCAAGGGCGGCACATTTAGACGAACAAATACAAGGCAAATCGAAGAAGAAGAAAAATTGTAAATATCATATTTAATCAACAATAATTTATCATTCAAAAATTAGTTGCTAATCCACAATCTAAGTGAGTGTATCTCATATTTTTTCATTAAAATATGTATATTTAAAATTATTTTTATATACAAATGTAATTCAAAAAATCTCTCCATGGTATTATATTTATGATTAAAATATCATTTGTATGTATGATTAAAATATCATACTTTTAAAAAGGGCGGCTTTTTATACTTCGCCTAAGGGCGGCATATAGTCCAAAGACGTCTCTGAGTTTATATAATATGAGCTTGCATTTACACTCTATTTCTAAGCCAAATGAGACAGGGAGAGAAACTGATGTTGACAAATATGAATGAAGATCATAATATTTTCTAGTAATGATATTTGGATACGAGTTTCTGCTCTAAATAATAGATAAGATTCAATTCTCAGACAAGTCAGTGTAGAGCGTAGTATAAGTTCGTCATAACGAACAGGAAATGACACAGATGGGTAGAAGTGTGATTTAAGTAGCAGACATAAATGGTACGAGTGAAGAAAATCAAATGGAGATGAGGCTAAAAGATTACACGCATAAAGAAGATACTTGTACGTACATTTGTACATATATTCCTACGTAAAATTTAAATAAAACCTTTTAATAAAGGCATATTGAGTTGATGTAGTAAGAAAATTGGGTGAAGGCAGATGCATATGGATGAGGATTGGAGACATACATATGTACATACCCAACTATACTACCGTTGACTAATAAGACTCTGGAGAATCCTTTTCGAAAATTTTGCGCTTATATAAATTCCTAAACGTTCCAAGAAACAAAGTTTTGAAGACATTTTATTTAGCTAATCTAATGTATGAATCCTTTGTATTTTATAAATTACTTCCTTTAATTATTAAATTACTTATCACATGTGTCTTCAAAGGCGACTTTGGAATGAGTGGTCAATTTCTCTCTGTTTGTAATAGTCACAACTTTGATCGTCACTAATTTGTCATCTTTAGAAAAGTTGACTATATATGTGTCATATATATGTATGTATATATGATATATATGACGATATTTTAACTTTAAAAATTAAGAAATGCTCTTTACTACATACAACTAGGCAAAAATAACCCAAATATTTCCTACAAAATAAACAACCATTTCATCAATTGCGTTCAACATCACCATTTGCGACCTAAAATGGTCCTCTCATATTAACCATATAGTGAACAAATGTTACTCTTTTTTGTATGTTATAAAACGTGTATTCAATTTTCTGAACTTAACTATCAAAAATATACAAAACTTTTATCAGACCTAAACTAGAATACGCATTTAGCATGTGGAATCCTCATTTTAAAAAATATATTACATGTATCGAAAGGGTACAAAGGAGAAATACAAAGATTCCTTCTGAACTTAATTCACTTTCTTATAACGAAATATTGAAAATAATGAATCTCACTACACTGGAGACGAGAACAATAAGAGGCGACTTAATCGAAGTCTTTAAAATACTAAATAATCATTATAAATGTCATATGTCCAATCTAATTACATACATTCAACGAAAACATACACCTCAGAGGTCACTCGCTTAGACTCCAAAAAGAAAAATCCAATAAATTGATCAGAGATTCCTTCTTTTCAAACAGAGTGGTTTCAGTTTGGAATAGTCTTCCCAATGATATTGCAATTTCTGACAACCTTGATATTTTTAAGAGTAAGCTTGATGTACATATTTCTGTAATTCTTCTTTCTCAATATCTTATTTCTGTTTCATGTATGCTTTTTGTTCTCTCTTATTTTTATTGTCATTTTGAATGTATTTTACTTGTTTACTAACCTCTTATACGTTTCACATGGTTTTCGTGTAAGCGGTCATTTTTTATATCCCTTATCTCTTATCCGATCGTTTTCATACTTTGCCATATTGCTCATTTTGGTCATCAATATAAGTTAAGGTATCATCCGCAATTATTCTCATCTAATTTACAAATATGTATAAATTAAACCCCTTGGGTCTATCGGATTTGCTGCCTCCCCCAAGTATGTTAAATAAATAAATATCATAATATATAATTTCGAAAGAGACAAGAATATACCTATATACATATATGTATGTATTGTTCGTTCGTAACTTTGTAAACAAGTCAAAATTTCCACAATGACATGGCGCAGGTGCTGAGGGCGCAGGCGCCGGATTCTGGTTTACATATAATTTTGAAAGAGACTTAGTATAGATGTTTTTTTACATACCTCCTTTGCATTTCACATGGTTTTCATGTTAATGGTCATTTTTTATATCTCTTATCTCTTATCCGAACGTTTTCATACTTTGCCATATTGCTCTTTCGCCTTGATACGGCCATATCAGATTTTAATTGTTTAAACGCCTATAATTCACTCTATATTTTATAAAATTTGCTCTATAGGTTCTCGTTATCTCTAATATATAAATATTTATAGTTTTAACTCTCATATGTACATATATATAAATTTCAAATTTGGCGTCTAGCTTCATGTAATGTAATACACGATATACATATATTGATTTTTGGCCAAATATGTCAGATCTGACATTTCACTGTATATCTCTTCAGTGAGTTTTATCTGCGAGATAAGTATTTAATAATAAGTTATGTTGTATCTAATTGTTAATATGATTTACAATAAACTTACATACATTTAGTTTTTTACAATAAGCTTAAATACATACATCACATACAATTATTTTTAGTTATCAGCTGATTTTTTGTTCGTGACAGTCAATTTAATAAAAAAAAAAACAAATGAATATTCAAATAAATGCATATAAAATAAAGCTATTCAAATAAATTTAATACAATGTTTTCTATAACATAAGTCATTTTTAAGCGGTTTATATTACAAATACCGAGCGAAGCCGGGTTAAACCACTAGTATATTATGTAGGTCAAATTCTAAACATTTCAAACAATCAAAAAATATTTCGTATACTCACTTATAATATATAAATAAAAATAAATAAAGGGACCAAGGTATGCGTCGACCAGTAGTCGTGTTAATCGCGTACGCAGTGTCGGCGCGTGTTAAATGAGTGCGTGCGGATGTCTCGACTTCTCGAGAAGGGAGACAAGAGGATAAGGAGGGGGGGGAGGCTGTGGACAGTTCCGAACGAGAGCCAAGTACCCGGTAGGTACCAAAGGTAGGTAGATAGATAGGTAAGCATCTTTGGTAAGTATCGAGCGGAGAGCCTATGTTGGCCCTTTTTATGCATATCGGCGTGTGCTGTCACCGTCGAGCTGCGCAACCGAACAGTGCTCGAATATACACCCGGCAAAAAACCAAATATTAATTTGCAATCTCACATATGCAATGCAGATATATCATGCACATGGCTCCAGGATCCAGCAGCACGGCTCGGAGGTTGCGTTGATACTAAGTCACCGGGTTCGATCCCGTGAGCTGACCGCGACTGAAAAAAAATTATTCTTAGTATAATCCCCAATGGTGCTGTTCAGACTTGGATATTTGTTACTCCAAGTCGATCGTTTCCTATCAGAGTTTGCCAATTTATCCGATTTCATTTGTTGAAGCGGTTCCTTCATCAAATTGGCAAAAATCATCCTACCTACTGTGTCACCACTATTTGAATATGATTTCTTAAACTTATTATCTATAACATAGATGTCTTGCTAATTCTTATATATACATATAGTATTTGTATCATTCTTATATGCCTGGTCACAGTGACGTGTTAGTATATATTCCATAATGTCACTGTTTCTAATATGTCAATAAATATATGAAACTCCCAATACAAAATATATGTACTAAGGCTTAAACATAGTAAAAAACAAGCAACATAGGTTTGTGAGATGATTCTCAAGAAGAGGAGAGGGGGGAGGAGCACGAGAATTTCGGGTCTACCTCACGGCACCGAAAGTGAAAAGGTCGAAAAAACAAATATCAGAAGGTAAAGATCGAAAATCGAAAGGTCTTAAGTCAAAATATAAAAAAGGGTGCATGGTAAACGGTACTATGTATATATAATATATATCAGTGGCATGTGGTGAAATTATCTCTCTTTTTTTCATACAGCCTTGTTTAATGTGCGTGCGCAGGATACGGAAAAAAGCCTGTTCCTCTTGTTCCTGTTGTATCCTGCTCGCGCACATTAAGTGAGGATGTACGACGAGGGGGAGAGAGAGTTTTACCGCACACCACTGATATACATATACATATATACTAACCGTTTTTCATATGTATGCATGGTAAACGAACATTTTCGACTTTTTCACTGATTTTTTTACGTTCACCCCAGAATTTCATGCCGCATAAAACCAATTTACTCTAAGTACCATGTGAAAAGAAAGTATCAATCAAAGTTGAACTTAGAAATTGTTACAAACGTCGGCAATCATGTTTGCTATGGTAATTTTGTTGCCCGATAATAGCACTGAGCAACAAAAACAATTAACGAAGAGGAGACTTTTCAATTTTTATTAAATTTAATCCACTGTATTCGAATATGACAATGATTTATGTTTGCTTTCTTCTCGTTTATGAGATATGTATGAACGTTTAAAAAATTGCCCGACTTTTACAGATTTTTGGCTTTTGCAGTCTTTAACTCAAATTGATGTGCCAAAATTTCATTTTATTTTATTTTTACATAGATATATACCAGGAAGGCCTGACAAGAAGACCCCAATGAGCCTTCCTGAAAAATTAATTACAAACAATGCAGCATTTTATTATTACACAAATCACTGTATTTGCAGAAGCTGAAGAACATGAAATAACAATTAATTAATTAATTAATTACAGAATTAATCCATTGAGACTTCTATGTATTTAGATTTTGTACAAAATTTTTACAAATTATACACACAATAAATACAGAAGATTTGTGACAAAAGGAAAGATGATTTTTTTTCCAATTTCGAGGAACCGTTTCAACATTGATCAGATGAAATTGGCAATTTCTGATAAAAAAAACAACCGATTTGGAGTCACAAATACCCCCAAATCTTACCAGCAGTATGGCGGATCGAACCCACTGATCACTTGGTGCTAAACATACACGCTACCATTGAGCCATACTGCTGGCTATGTAGTATGTAGTAATTTAGTGGATAGGATGGTTTTTGCCAATTTGATGGGGAACTTTTCAAAAGTGAAATCAGATAAATTGGCAAACTGTCTATTCAATTCCGATATAGACTATCAATTCCGATACTTACTTTTCGCGCAGAAATACTATATTTTGAGTTAAACACGGCAAAAGCCAAAAATCTGTAAAAAAAAAAAAAGATTTTTTTTTTATAAACGCTCATAAATGAATAGAAACTAACAAAATCACTAGCATATTCAGTAAATTCAGTGAGTCCACTTAATAAAGATTGATTAGCCTCCACTTCAGTAAGTAAAAAAATTTTTTGATGCTCAGTGTAATTAATGAAATTCAAATGGTATAACGATTGAAGCATTATTGCCTCGGGTTCTTTATCTTCTTCCGGGACCTGTCCTTCCGAAGATCTTCCTTTGAATAATGACATGCAAGAAATACACATTACGAGACCAAACCATTTAATATTCCGTCTCTTGATGGTCTTGGCGATTTATTCATCCGAGATATAATCCATTAATTTGTGACTTCATCGGTCTGACCAATGCGTTTCGAATGCTTCTAACACTTGATCATAAACTAAAAGGTACAAAAATAAATTTAGAAATGACTAAATTCCGTTGCTTTGCACTATCTCATAAGTCATAAGAGATATGTAAGTCATAAGTTGACCGTTAAATTATATAAACCTCTTATTCCGAACAATTTCATTGTCGCTTTTATTATTTGGAGTATTAACGATAGCCATGATACGAAAACTTGTAGCCTTTAAAATAACTATAAATTCGAAGCTATTCATCGCATAGTAATAAAGGTCAAGTACAAGAATTAAAATTATTTACAATATTGCATCAAAGCTATTTATTTATAGTAGTTTTGGACCATTGTGCACAAGCATTTGCACAAACACATTAAATTTGGTATGAAGTCCCGTAATCGCCCGCAATAAATTTGACATATGTACATACATACATTTCACATACATATGTATAAATGTATATATATATATATATATATACCAGGAAGGCCTAACAAGTAAACGCCAATACGCCTTCGTGGCCAATTACAAACATCGATATACATACATTTTTTAGAATAATTTTAACAAAACATCATAGAGATATATAGTTCTATGGATACATTTTGACAAATTTTTGATAAACCTACATTTTCAGAGCATTTTATACCTATAAAACGTCAAACTTCGAAATGCTGAAAATCTCTAAATTCGCGAGACATTTACGGACAAATTTGCCGCATTTTTATACGAATTTGAATAAAAACTCGAAAACTGCAAGCAATGATTAAAGGTTGGCAATTTATTGGAACCGTTTCAATGAAAATCAGATAAATTGACTAGCTCTAATAGGAAACGATCGACCTAGAGTCACAAACCAAGGTCTGGCCAACAGCAACCAGTGGGACTCGAACCCGTGACCACTATGTTCGAAAGCATATATGCTAACGACTAATGCACGCTGCTCGTTAAATAAAACTATGGTTGTTATTCCAACGTTAAAGCACAAGAACATAGTTTCAATGAATCTTTATAAAACAACGAGTACCATTTATCGGCCCCGCAAAATAGACCCATTTTCAGACAAATTAGGTATTTATCACCACATAATATGCATAAGGCCCGGGCCGCACCGCTCAACTCGCGAACAACTTGGTTGAGGATGACCAGACCAATGCATGCAGGTAGATGGGACATGCCACACTCGTCCACTTGTTTGTCGCACACATTTCAACAAGTCAGCCGACAAAGTTGCACGGTGCGGCCCGGCCCTAAATGAACATCTCTAAAACATTTCGCCCTGCAAATAAAAAGAGTGCCCCTCTCTAAAATAGCTCGCACGACCCAATCGGGGTCCGCCCGGAAAATCAAACGTCAAATGGGTTGCCAGTAACAAAAATAAAATTTTATAGTGAATTTATTATAAAAAAATAAACAATTTATTAGTTGTAAAGCCGAGGCCAAATTTCATCAAACTGTCGAATGCAACATATGTAAGTTGCATAACCTACAATGTCAAAATCCTTCTCAGAAATTAACTATTAGTCACAATATATGTATATTTTAAAAATATAATTTGTTTATTTCCATATATTTTAATGTACTATAGCAATTTACATTTAAAAGATTATATTGAATGTTTAGTTTTTATAATAAGTTTTATACTAACAAATTTAATTTTTGATACTGGCAAACCTTTTTTTTTATATAATAATAATAACAATATTATAACCAATGTGATCTGACAGGTTGCCCCAATGCGTCACACCAGTCTAACAAAAAAAAGAAAAGAACAATAAAAATTACCAATCATTCAAATAGACTCGTGTTGAATCTCATGAAACTGACCAGTTCATCAACATGGCAATTAAACAACGCCAAATGTTCATCTATCACATTAAGGAACCGGATAGCCTTTACAAGAGGCAAGTTATTGAAAGCAGACGGTTTCGCAGGAATAGGTTGGAAAGTAATTTGACGTTTGATTTTCCGGGCGGACCCAGATTGGGTCGTGCGAGCTATTTTAGCGATGTTAATTTGACATTAAATGTCGTTTTGACATATGTCGTGTAACTTATTTTACAGCCGTACCAAAAATATTATCCCTAAAACAACACCTCTAGTATGTATTTACATATGTACGTGTGTGGAATCATTACCACTCCAGTGTAGAGGTTAAGAGACAATTATTTATGTCCTTTTGTACTAGCCTTTATAATGAAGAATTATGTACCAGATACAAGCGGGAGACGATGAGGAAGATAAAGGTACAATATAACAACTGCTACCGTGCTCTCTTCAGGCTACCTAGGGTCTGCAGCGCGTCGCAAATATTTGTGGAAGGGCATGTGCCTCACTTTGAGGCCATTCTCAGGATGAGTGCGGCCTCTCTACGTCGTCGTGTATTTTTATCTTCTAATTGTCTTCTTGCTGCTGCATCTTATCATCGACATTCTTCACTGTAAGTTCGATGGATGGAGCTACTCCATCGACTGCCTTAAATAGACATTGATTTGATTGATAATTGATTTCTCTTATTATTATTATAATAATTATTATTCATTAGCCAGCAGCATAGCTCGGTCGTTAAGCTTCTGCTTAACACTGAGAGGCGCCGGGTTCGATTCCATGAGCTGACCTCGATTGAAAAGAGTATATCTGTAGTGCTGCTGGTCAGCTGCTGGATTTTTGTGACTCCAGGTCGATCGTTTCCTATCAGAGTTTGCCAATTTCGTCTGATTTCATTGTTGAAACGGTTCCCGATTAAAATTGGCTAAAAATCAGTCCTACCTACTATGTCACCACATTTATGTACAATTCATAGATGGCTCGTTAATTTGAAAGTTTTTCAGTGTAATTCAACGACTTGTAATGCTGCATTGTTTGTAATTGGCCAGGAAGGCGCATTGTGGTTTTACCTGTAAGGCCTTCCTGGTACATATATGTATATGTAAAATAAATAAATAAATACATTATCGGCGCACCGACATCTCAGCGCAAACCAACTTAGCGCCGACCTTTCGGCGCAGACAACTCAGCGCAACGACAACTCAGCGGATGACAATTCAGCGCATGGACTATTCAGCGCAAAATAATTTTTTCAATAAGTTTCAAATGTGTTTTCAAAAATAATTACTGTATTGAAATTGTCGGTCATATCTACATGATAATTTCATAAATGCGAATAAATTTATTTGATACTCTTTGTGCCTTTGTGCTCGGTTTAGAAACCCTGTTTAAAAATAAATTTGTGCGGCCTTAGTTGAGAAACCCTGCTTGCGTAATATTTCAAGGCACAAAGAGTATCAAATAAATTTATTCGCATTTATGAAATTATCATGTAGATATGACCGACAATTTCAATACAGTAATTATTTTTGAAAACGCATTTGAAACTTATTGAAAAAATTGATTTTGCGCTGAATAGTCCATGCGCTGAATTGTCATCCGCTGAGTTGTCGTTGCGCTGAGTTGTCTGCGCCAAAAGGTCAGCGCTAAGTTGGTTTGCGCTGATTTGTCGTGCCACCATAATATCATTTTCATAGGAAAATGATTCCACACATTGGGCAAATCCACTTTGGGACGGGTAAATTTTATTTTTTGCTAGATTTCTTTTCGAAGTTTTGTCTGGTGGGTTTTTGGTATTAGTTGGAGGAGTTTCGATGTGACTTCGAACCCCAAGGTTCCGGTCCAGGGCGAGTTTCTCGGACGTTATTTACTGTCGGCGCGCACTGTGGTGCCGCGCATGCGCCTCTGTGCTGCTGCTGCCCGCCGACAGCCACACCGGGTGACCATGCTCACCATTCACAGGACATCTCCAAATCTCTCAAGCCGCGACAATATCTCGTCCTCGACAATCGACAAATCCACCTCGACGACTTGAACTCAAAAAAACCAAAAAAATCCCATTCAAATCGAAAAAAAACCAAATAGTTCTGTGACACTACGGTGCGTAGTCAAATAAGAGACAATCTGTCAGCAAACGTTACACGAGTGTAATGCTTAATGTAAGGCTCAAGAGCCAAAAACTATTTCGATTTACATATAGTCCCACTTTACTTCTATGATCATTTTTTTTGTAATGAAGATATTTATTTATTTTTTACATATATACCAGGAAGGCCTTACAGGTAAACCCCAATGCGCCTTCCTGGCCAATTACAAACAATGCAGCATTCTTGTTATACAAGTCGTTGAATTACGAGACACTGAAAACTCGCAAATTAACGAGACATCTATGAATTGTACATACATTTTATTGTACATCAAATAGTGGTGACATAGTAAGTAGGAAGGTTTTTTAGCCAATTTTAATTGGGAACCGTTTCAACAATGAAATCAGAATAATTGGCAAACTCAGATAGGAAACTATCGACCTGGAGTCACAAATATCCAAGTCTGACCAGCAGCACTACAGATATACTTTGATAGGCAGAAGCTTAACGACCGAGCTATGCTGCTGGCTATATATAATAACTAGTGTTGTACCCGATGAAATATCATCGCATGGGTGTTCGCATATTAAGTTATTAAATAAATAAAAAAATAAATAAATGTATCGGTCCTGTGTCCGATCCGCACGCGGTCAGATTTTTTTCAAATACATTTTAAGTGTATTTAATTTAATATTTATATTTAATTGTTTAATATGAAAAAAATGGTAAAAACTACCTACCTACCTACATACATTATGATGATATGTTATTATTATTATTATGATGTTATGTTATGATTATGATGATGTTATGATTATTATATTGTTATGCTATATTATTATATTATTATTATGTTGTTATGATTGAATGACTGGCCACAGTGACGCGTTTGAGCTCTCTGTAATGTCACTGTGGCTAATATGTTAAAATAAAATATAAAATATACATATAAACAATATAAAAAACCAATAAAAAAATTAATTAATAGCAGAATTACCCGATGGAAATTCCTAACTGATGAGTATTTTAGATTGTGGCTCGGCATTTAGATTGTGAGCATTACATTTTAACAACAATGAAAAAGATGGAACTAGTTTTGAAAAAATACATTCATTTAATAGACTTTTTTTTGTTTATTTTATATTGTTGCAAGATATATTATATTAGAGAGTCTAAACACACCTTTATAAAACTCGAAATCCTCGGCGGTAGTTATAACTAGTCACCGGACCCAGAAGGTGCCGCGTATTGTTCAAAGGTTGTAAATGCATTGTTAAAGGTTTGCCGAACCTTTTTTAAAAGCATTTACAATAATGGGACAATATACGGCGCGCTTCCGGTCCTACCTCTAGTTATAAATTAGGACCCAGAGCACGCTGTTCATTGTTCACATGTTGTAAATGCATTGTAAAAGGTTTGCCGAACCTTTTTTACAAAGCATTTACAATAATGGAACAATAGACGGCGCGTTTCCGGTCCTACCTCTAGTTATAACTGAGCGGCACCTTGGCTATTCTACCTCTAGTTATAAGTAAAGGCCGGACCCAGAAGGTGCCGCGTATTGTTCAAATGTTGTAAATGCATGCAAAAGGATTTACAACAATGGAACAATGAGCGGCACTTTGGCTATCCTACCTCTAGTTATAAGCTAGGGTTTGTTTGAATAAGCTACAATTTTTATACCTGCTTTTCTATTGGATTTCTAAATAATTCTAGTTGGAAATGTTGACGAAATTTTCAGCGTTTTCAGGAATTTTTCCCAGTGTTAATACTATTTTATATTGAGTATTTTCTATTGAAACATGTTTATTGGGATAGTGTTCTGGCCACACTATTTTTTGTTTTCGTTTAAAAGGGTTAATTGGAAGTGTGCTGAATTTGAAATCGGTAAAATTGCGAGCTAAAAGCTCGTACTAGTATTTACACGAATCTGAATTGAATTAACAAGGATAATATATTAAAATGTCTTTATATGAGAATTAAATAAAATTCCACTTATAAAAATCATATTTAGACTATTCTTGTGGATTAATAACAAAAATTCGTTTATTTTATCGAGGTAAGCCAGTTGTCAATAGAATTTTGGTTATTAATCCACAAGAATAGTCGAAATATGATTTTTCTAAGTGGAATTTTATTTAATTCTCATATAAAGACAGTTTAATATAATATCCCTATTAAGCTAAGCCTTTCCGGGTAGCATTTAACATGGGTCGTGTAATCCGTATCAATGTTTATAAAGACTGGCTTACTAGGGTTTGTTTGGATTAGCTACAATTTTTATACCTGCTTTCTATATTGGATTTCTAAATAATTCTAATTGGAAATGTTGACGAAATTTTCAGCGTGGCGGGCTTTCAACAGAAAAGACGTCAGCACTCAAAGGTTATTAAAAATATTATAAATATGTATGATGAATATTCCAGATTTTTTAAAATCAAACATACAAGATAATTACTAGCGAATAGTCGCATCACGAACACGCACAGTCCATTTCGGAGACCGACACGGACCAATAAAATTAACCCGTTCGGGGCAATCACAAATCCGCCTAATCGTCGTTCACGGCACGTAGATGGCTCGTTTTATGCGCATTTTAAAACGGCATTACGGTTGATTTACGAGCGGAATCCCAAACCACCCACCCGATCCTAATCAACAAAGGAAGTTATTAAAAAAATACTTTAATGGCGAAATTTCGCAGAAGCGACACGTTCAAATCATCGCCGTTATTGTCCACAGTCCGTGGAATTGCCGGGTATTAGAATCGATACGATCACCCTATCGGTATCGGTATCGGTATCCGGCGAGTTCCGCGGAACAGTAGCCGACGGACGGCCAGTGGTCGCCAACGGGTGCTGATATGCAGCTGGAAAACGGTTGGCGACGACTGTCCACTGCTACGCTGCGGTGGTCATCTGTTGACGTCTGCGTCGACATCTTTACCGCATTCTTCGTCTAAACAGCAATAAACGCATCCGAAGTGCATTCGAATCAAATTGTCAAAGTAAGGTCGAAAGTTCACCATCATCATTATAATCACGGATCCTTACAAAAATGTTTATTACAAGCTTTTTGTTCACTCAAATGGTCCTATTTTAAATGTCATTATGGATGTATGCGAACGTATACCAACTAGGGTTTCTGACCCGGGTCAACCCGGGACAAATATTCCCGGGCATTCACGGAATTTTTGTTGTCCCGTGTCCCGGTAATTCTTATCTGGAATCCCGGGAATTGGATTTTAAAAAATCTTGAAAATATACAACATTTTCGAGACTGCACGAAGGGAAATAATAAATCAAATACACAAAGAATCGTTAAATATTCTCAACTTCGGCCGAAACTGAAAGAGTTTTCTCCATTGCTGGAAATTTTTGTACCAAATCTAGCTTTCGGATTCTCATTTAAATATTTTAGTATTCTTAAGAAGCTACTTTAGATAAGTTTACTTTTATAATTTCATTTTTTCCAGTTAATAGATATATTATGTATTGTTTACTTTTTTTATATTTTGTAAATAAATAAATATTTTTTTTATTAATAAAAAATATAATAAATTGAAAAAAAAAAATTTTTTAGCATGTGTCCCGGGATCCCGGGAATCCCGGGAACAATCACAGGTTCCGTCCCGTGTCCCGGGAATTGAAAAAGTCCGGAATACAGAAACCCTAATACCAACTGGACAATTTATGTACATCATCATATATAATATATAACCCTCCCTCACCGAAGGGGGGTATGCAAGTGCCCTAATTTTTACGTATTTCGTAATAACTAACGTAATATTAAGATTTTGTAGGATTTAGAAAAGGGGTACATCGTAAAAAAATACATTTCTACATTCCAAAGTATGATTTAAAGGTGGTAGCGACAAGTCATTAGAGAGAGAGACAGCTTTATTTTCGTAAGCTATTATTTTCGTTGCTTTTAGCACGTGGCTATTGTCATGCAGTCGCCTGTTGGCCTTACCTATGTGCGTTTGCTTGTATTGATGCTTGTCGTTATTTTTCAATACAAAAATAGTCGAAAACATGCTATAGGACTAAAATTTTTTTATGTTGATGTATAAAATGATTAATAAGATATATACTGAACCCATTTGTATTGAGAAAAAAATACTGGGGTCTTACTCGACCCCGGTTCGGGGCACTCGTTCGATCTCGACGCCCCTTCCTTCAAAGGTTAATGTGATAGATGATCATTTGGACCTGTTCAATTGTCATGTTGATATGCTGGTCAGTTTCATAAGATTCAACGCAAGTCTATTTGAATGAGATGCATGATTGGTAATTTGTATTGTTCTTTTCTTTGTTATTTTCTTTTTTTTTTACATATGTACCTCCTTTTAGCTTCACTTACGATTACAATTCAGGAAAAATTTGCCTCTTATCCGATCGTTTTCATACTTTGCCATATTGCTTATTTTGGTCATCAATATAAGTAAATTATTATATTGATGATGGACGCCATTACGATGGAGAAAAAAATTGGTTTTAGACGCGTTTGAAATTAGAACTTCTGAAAAGTGCCTGACGTTTATCCAGTTTTTTAGTTTTAAACATAGATGGCGGTAGTAAAATAATGTAAGACTGGTGTGACGCAATGGGGCAACTTGTCAGGTCACATTGGTCACATACTTGTTATTATTATTATAAAAATAATAAATAAATAAATAACCAAAAATCCAATACAAATTATAATACTATCCTCCTAATGGTTACTTATGTATGTAAAACCGACACTCAATAGGTTCATTTCTACACGTCCGAGGTAATTCCAACGAACTTTGGCCGAAATGAGCAGAGAATCGACACCGATTCGGTCCTGGGACTGGATGCCAAAGTGGTACCCAACGGCGTTGCGTATCGAGCAGCGCGAATTGCGCTTATTACGCGTTTTCGGTGTCGTCCATTCGGAGCAGGCAACGAGCAAGCAAGCAGCAAGCAGCTTCTTCTGCTTTAGGAAATGCAACAAATCAGACCCTCGGCTATAATTAGCCACGAGAGAGAGAGACCCTCGTCTCCGGATGCCTCGGGGACTCTCGTCCCGCGGCAACCGACCGCACTAAAGAGTCCAAAGCTGATTTCAGCAGATAACGATTACAAAAATTCAACGATACACTAGCCGATTGCAATTTAACATCGTCGACAACAAATACCGAACTTCAGAACCCCAACCCCACTGTACAACAGTCTTTTGATTCGATTTGAGAACGCGGACGACAGCGTATCTACTGAACTTCATCATACGTAGCTCGAACTTTAGATTGTTTTTACATATTTCAATCGAATATGAACATGCCTTTACAGATCGCTCAAAAACGACGAGTGTACTAATACAGATACAATATAATAATACAATTAATACAAGCATTTTATACAATGCAAATTGTCTATACCCTTCAGGTATAAACACAGATTACACAAGGGGGCTTTGAAAAAGGGTCTGTCAAAGTTGACTCATAGACTAGTCCTCTTTTACAGTCGAAAAATAGTGAAGTAAACCAAGGCTATTCCAATAACCAATATTCCGTTAGTTACATACATTACTGACAAATTAACCAGTAGATTAAATGACAGAATCACTAATAAAATAACCATACTAACGCACTTGTGAAGAGTCTCGGTGATTACAACAAAATGTCTACATATGTATGTATCTATGTATATTATTACTAAATTATGTTCACAAAATATCTTATATCGATTTTAATAGCTAGTGATCTACTGAACATTTTCTATTTTAAAATTTTAATTTAATTTTGTTAGTAATCATAGTATTATATTATTATAATGTTAATGTACAGCATAATAGGAAAACGAGCTCAAAAACCTATTTACAATTCATATAAATCCTCATAATACATCTGTTACATAATATTAATTAAAGACTCTCTAAAGTCGATGACCTAAAGCAGATTGTGTTTAGGTAATCTGTGTTTATACCTGAAGGGTATAGACATTTTGTTGTAATCACTAGAGGTAGGGCCGGAAGCGTGCCGTTCTTTGTTTATTGTTCATTTTTATGATGAACCTTTGTTAAAGGTTCGCCGAACCTTTTTTTTTGCACTCTAGCTTTGTGAATAGACCCAAAACGCCGTGATTCCCGGAAAAAGCACGCTCTCTATCCGCCCATTAGTAATCACCGAGACTCTTCACAAGTGTGTTAGTATGGTTATTAGTGATTCTGTCATAGAATCTACTGGTTAGTTTGTTAGTAATGTCTGTAACAAACGGAATATTATATATGGCATGCAGTTTTTTCAAGTTAGTATATATGGGTGTATTATAAATTATTTTTAGGGATTTATTTTGTATTAATTGGAGCTTGTAAAGATAATAGTATTCGAGGCGTTATTCCATACAGGTGAAGCATAGGCTAATAATGGTAATAAGAGCGCGCGATATAATGCTCGAGCTTTATATAGTTTTTACATATTTCAATCGTATATGAACATGCCTTTACAGATCGCTCAAAAACGACGAGTGTACTAATACAGATACAATACAATAATACAATTAATACAAGGATTTTTACAATGCAAATCGTATATACCCTATAGCCAGCAGCATAGCTCGGTCGTTAAGCTTCTGCTTAGCGTCGAGAGGCGCCGGGTTCGATCCCACGAGCTGACCTCGATTGAAAAGAGTTTTTGTGGATATTTGTGATCCAGGTCGATCGTTTCCTATCAGAGTTTGCCAATTTTCTCTGATTTCATTGTTGAAACGGTTCCCGGTAAAATTGACTAAATATCCTTCCTACCTATTATGTCACCACTATTTGAGATTGATTAATGTACATACAATAAAATTGATGTATAATTCATAGATCTCTCGTTAATTTGCGAGTTTTTCAGTTTCTCGTAATTCAGCGACATTTTTATTATACGCGACAGCGTATAATAAAAATGCTGCAATGTTTGTAATTGGC
Organism: Arctopsyche grandis; assembly: GCF_051622035.1. Taxonomy (NCBI): domain Eukaryota; kingdom Metazoa; phylum Arthropoda; class Insecta; order Trichoptera; family Hydropsychidae; genus Arctopsyche; species Arctopsyche grandis. Next base: position 32,641,076 of record NC_135357.1, read on the forward strand.
CAGGAAGGCACATTGGGGTTACCTGTAAGGCCTTCCTGGTATATATGTAAAAAATAAATAAACACAGATTACCTAAACACGATATATGCTTTAGATCGTCGACTTAAGAGAGTCTTTAATTGATATTATGTATTAGATGTATTATGAGCATTTATAAGAATTGTAAATCGGGTTTTGAGCTCTTTTTCCTATTATGCTGTACATTAACATTATAATAATATAATACTATGATTACTCACAAAATTAAATCGACGACCTAAAGCAGATTGTGTTTAGTTAATCTGTGTGTTAGACCTGAAGGATATAAACATTTTATTGTAATCACCGAGACTCGTGTGTTAGTATGGTTATTACTGATTCTGTCATAGAATCTACTGGTTAGTTTGTTGTCTGTAACAAACGGAATATTATTTATGACATGCAGTTTTTTCAAGTTAGTACATACATATTGGTGTATTATAAATTATTTTTAGGGATTTATTTTGTATTACATATTTGGAGCTTGGAAACGTTAGTATTGGAGGCGTTATTCCATACAGGTGAAGCATAGATACTTGAAATATGCTTTAACTGTAACATACACATTTTTCAGCAAAATTATATGTAGATATCGTGTGCTATCGTTGTGTCTGGACGTGTTAAATCGTTCGCATTCTACCATGGAGGATATTGTTACTATAAGCCAGAGAATACTCGCGGACCTTTCAAAAAAAGGATCTGGTGCCAATGTCCTTACCAAGGACAGGGTGCGATACATCAGCGACGAAATTAAAAATATAGTATCCATCGCACGCGTCGCTTTTAATAACCTGGCCTCGCTAAAAATCGCTGTGGAGTCCCTCCAGACTATCCACACTGATGTCGGTGAAATAAAGAGGATGATGTGTCGTCCCTTTCCAGCAGCTCTGGCTCCAGCTGTTTTTGTTGAACCTACAACTCTGCAATCGGGCGAGGTAACATTACGAGAACTCTCCACACTGTCAACTGAATGTAACAATACTACAGTACATAAACAAACACCTGTCAGATGCCCGTATGACGTTATAGCGGCATCCTCTACCGTTTCACCTCCGCCTTATTCAGCTTCAACTTCACTCGCGTCTGCTTTAGCTTCAGCATCTACTCCTGGGTGTGCTACTGTTTCTGCTTCTACTGTTTCTGTTTCTGCTTCTCCTCCTTCTCCTATAAAACCTGCGAAATCTTACAGTCAGGTCGCAGCGCTATCTTCTACTGCTTCACCTCTGCCATCTTCATCTTCAGCTACACTTACATCAGCTTCTGCTTCAACATCTGATTATGTTCCTGTCTCTTGTGCTCCTGCTTCTGCTTCTACTGTAGATCCTTCAAATTCGTTCAGTCAGGTCGCTGGGACTTCTTCTGGGAGACTGCCATACACTCGTGGATCTGGAGCACCTGATAAAACTTTACAGGTGGCCACTATTCCGAAATTGAAGAATGTACACGTTTTTAATTTGGCAAATAACTGCACTTGTGATACTGTGAAACAGTTCATATTAAATAAAATTAAAAATAAAAGAATCAACGTTTCTCAGGTTGCTAAAACTGACATGTGCTCGTCATTTAAAATTAGTGTAGATACTGAAACTTTTAATATAATTATCAATCCTGAATTTTGGCCTATGGGTACTGGCATAAGAGAATGGTTATTTCTCAAAAAAATCTCTTCGAAACCGATTGCCCAAACCCGTGACCCGTAACATTAAACTTTATTATCAAAATGTGCGGGGTTTAAATACAAAACTCAAGGAATTCTACAACAACGCCGCTTCTAGATCTATTGACGTCCTTGCTATTACTGAAACATGGCTAAACTCATCTGTACATGATGCCGAAGTACTTGACAGCAGTTTCAATATATATCGCCATGATAGATCTGCCAGAGGTGGTGGTGTTCTTCTAGCAGTTAAAAATACAAATATTATTTCGGTTGAAAGACTTAGTCATCTTGAGGACATTCATGAATGTGTATGGCTAAAACTAAGATTTGTTAACATTCCTTTTTTTATATACATATGTACTATTTATTTTCCACCAAGATCTCCACCAAATATTTATAAGCGATTTTTTGATTTAATTATATCTAATTATTCACATTTAAGTAATGGTCGCATTTTTATATCTGGAGATTTTAATCTGAATTCTTCTAACTGTTTTCCTGATGACCTTAATTTTTTTATATCTTTATTCAACTTAAAACAAATTAATACTATTCGAAACTATTTTAATAATTCCATGTTGGATTTTCTATTAACAAATTTAGATTGTCAGAATATTATTATTTCAAATTCAGTTGATTCCTTGGTTCCTGAAGACAGCTATCATCCTGCTCTTGATATTCATTTAAAATTAACTATAACTTATTCCTCACTTCGTTTAATAAATAACTGTCTTAATACCTCTGTCCTAAATGGATGGTTATTTACAAATGTTGATTTCAAATATTTAAATGATATTCTTTGTAATTGTCAATGGGAGCGAGTTTATGAGTGCAAAGATGTTAATTTGGCCCTCTCTAATTTCTATGACATTATATATTCTATTTTTAATGATTGTTTTCGGTTGAAAGGATTAGTGACGAGTAAAAGGATTTATCCGCCTTGGTTTACTAAAGAAATTATTAATCTCTTAAAAAGTAAATATCAAACACATAAACTCTGGAAGAAATCGAGCAATCCTCTTATCTTAAATAATTTCCGTATTTTACGTACGGAAATTAAGAAATTAATTAATAATGCATATAATGTTTATGTAGCTGATTGTGAAAGTTCCATAGTTAAAAACCCTAAGAAATTCTGGAACTTCATCAATTCTAAACGTGTAAATCGTGTAAAGTCGACCATTATGTACAATGATTCTGGATTGTTAGAGGGTGATCAAAACATTGCTAATGGATTTGCCGACTTTTTTAAATCAGTTTTCAATAATCCTACTGATTCCATGGAACCTACCAATGACTCGGAATTTACTTTCCCCACTTTAGCGATTAATCATCTTGACTCTTCCGATCTGAAATATGGCTTTCTAAAGTTAAAAAATATTTATTCTTCCGGTCCTGACTCCATCCCTAATTACATCCTAAAAGGATGTGAGGTTAGTCTCTTAGAACCGTTAAAATTCATTTTTAATTTAATTCTAAGGAACTCTTCATTCCCCAATTTATGGAAATGCTCTAAAGTAACTCCTATTCATAAGAAGGACGATAAATCTTGTGTAAGGAACTACAGACCAATAACTATCTTGTCAGCGTCAGCCAAAATGTTTGAGGTAATATTACACAGATACATTTTTAATCACTTTCAAAGTATGCTCATTGATCAGCAGCATGGCTTTCGTCCGGCCAGATCAGCTATTACCAACTTGTTATGTTTCTCTAATGACATAACCAGCACTTTGGATTGTAATAATCAAATGGATGTAATATATACTGATTTTGAGAAGGCGTTTGATAAAGTTGATCATAAAATTTTGGTTAGTAAATTAAGTTTTATTGGATTTACTTATAATCTTGTTGGTCTTTTTATTTCTTATTTACAGGATCGACGTCAATTCGTTAAGTTTGGGAGTTGCTTTTCTTATGAGTATGTTGCCACTTCTGGGATTCCCCAAGGATCAAATCTTGGCCCTTTATTATTCCTAATATTTATCAACGATATTCAATCTTCTATTCACCATTCTAAATTTTTATTATATGCGGATGACTTAAAAATCTATAAGAGAATAATTGATTTACCTGACGCTCTTTATTTGCAAGAGGATTTGAATTCTATTTATGAATGGGCTAATGTTAATAAACTTCCCTTCAATATCCTAAAGTGTCGGGTCATTTCTTACTCTCGTTCTCGTTCTCCTATTAAATATCCGTATAAATTTCATGATTCTCTTCTTCAGAGAGAATTATTTATATCTGATCTGGGAATAGTCTTCGAAAATAGTTGGAGTTTCAACATTCACATTGAGAATATCTGTGATAGGGCAACAAAAATCCTTGGATTCGTAATCCGTAATTCGTCTGAACTAGGGCTCACTGCCATTCGTCTCTTATATTGTACATTAGTTCGCAGTGTGCTCGAGTTTGGCTCCATTATATGGTCTCCCTATCAACTTCGCTACTCTCTAATGTTGGAACGAGTCCAAAGGAAATTCCTTAGATTTTTATATCTGAAGACATTTGGATTTTATCCATATCTGTTCCCTAGTGCCTTTGTCTTGGGATCTTTGGGTTTCAACTCCCTGGCAAAGAGAAGAGATTTATTTCTTGGGAAACATTTCGTAAAATTACTTAGAGGAGAGATTCACAATCCCACTATCCTGGAGAAACTAAAATTCTGGGCCCCGGAAAATCGTAGAGTTTTAAGAAAACATGATATATTTTTACCAATTAGGGCTAAATCAAACGTGCTCATGAACTCCCCCCTCTCGAGAGCTGTTCGACTCCTTAACTTACTGGCACAATACTTGGACCTATTCGATGCCAGTTATGTTGAGTTGGTGGAACACATCCTAAATAGCACGATATAAATTTTTCAATCTTATTTCTTTGTTTTTATTTTGTGTACATATTTTTTACTTGATTTTTATTATTTTTTTATGATGTTTTTTTTTATTTATGATTTTTATTATTTTCTTATGTTTTTTTTTTTTATTTATGATTTTTATTATTTTTTTTATGATGTTTTTTTTGTAATTTTTATGATTTTTATTATTTGTATTAAAATCACATTGACGCTTTGGGGCAACCTGTCAAGTCTCTGTGGTATTGATTTTTTAAAATAAAATAAAATAAAATAAAGATAGATACCTTATGAAGCTAGCCCAACTAAGAAAGCAGTTTCAAATGATACTTGAATGTAGGTACATACATACATAGATAGGCTAATACAAAGTATACGACATAATTAACCTTAGGGAACTCCTGAACCAATTGTACATAGCAGAGCATCAAAATTCAAATGAATTTATTAACTCATAAACATATGTAGATCTGTCGACGTTATCATCACCACATACGTATTTAGAAAGGTACATATGTACATTTGTATTTAGATCTGCATAGCTGCTCCACAATGTAGCAATGCATACATAGGTATCTATGTATGTATGTCGAAGTAACATACGTAAATACATATTTCACGTTTTGAAATGGTTATTTATGAGTTAGTAGCACCGCAAAGGAGCAACCACGACTCCGACCTTGCGACAATTTGGTACTCGAGATGTTATCTTTGCCGCCGGCTGCCGTTGCTGCTGCTGCTGCTGTCGTCGCAGATTCTCAAACGTTGCCAATTTTTCTCCGATTTCAAACCTCATTCCGATCCAAAATGCAATAATTTCAAACGGTTAACGATTAGGTAAAAGTGTACGCCGTCGCATTCCGCGGAGCGTCGATTGAGTGTCTACCATTGTATGTATCATACATATGCAATGGCAGTTGGAGTTTTTACTACCGTAACAGTTCTCAAACGGTGATAAAAGTATCATGGTAGTTCTGGTATCGATTTTAGCATGTCGGAGTTGGAACTTAACCCTTTGAGTTCCGACCAACGCCGATCGGCGTTTTCCTGAGAAGCCCAAGGGCCTGCAAAACGCCGATAGGCGTTGTATATTGAGCATGTACAAAGTAAACAAGAATACTACCTGCTAAGCCATTAACCTTTGAAGGACGGAGCGCCGAGATCGAACGAGTGTCCCGAACCGGGGTCGAGTAAGACCCCAGTACTTTATATCAAAATACAGCTTTTCTCAATACAAATGGATGTAATATATATCTTATTAATAGAGCCCAGAATCTGAAGGGGCTGTTTATTGTTCAAATATTGTAAATGCATTGTTAAAGGTTTTCCGAACCTTTTTTACAAAGCATTTACAACAATTGAACAATAGGCGGCACGTTTCCGGCCCCTTCGGATTCCGGCCTCTACTTATTAATCATTTTATACATCAACATAATAAGTTTTAGTCCTATAACATGTTTTTGACTATTTTTGTATTACAAAATAACGACAAGCATCAACACGCAAACGCACTTAGTTAAGGCCAAAAGGCGACTGCATGACTCAATAGCCAAGCGCTAAAAGCGACGAAAATAACAGCTAACGAAAATATAGCTGTCTCTTTCTCTCGCATTGATTCATTGATCAACAAGAATATGCAAGCGAACAGTAAAAAACATGACTTATTGCTACCGCCTTTAAATCATACTTTGGAACGTAGAAATGTATAAATGTATTTTTTTACGATGTACCCCTTTTCTAAAACATAAAAATCTATTAAAATGAATTTCTTGTAGTTCATTCCAAGAATACTAGAAATATAGCTTTGAAAACCACATAGTTATTACGAAAAACGTCAAAATATGGGCACTTGCATACCCCACTTCGGCGAGGGAGAGTTAAAGATAGCATTGAAAAAAAATGTATTGAACATGGGTCGTGTAATCCATGTCACTCATTTGTCATCGTTCATAAAGACTCGTTTACACCGGAATTTCTGAATTTATAACCATAGCAGAACTATCCGATGGAAATCCCTAACTGATGAGTATTTTAGATCGTGGCTTGGCATTTATATTGTGAGCATTACATTTTAACAACAATGAAGAAGATAAAAATAGTTTTGGGAAATACATTCATTAATAGACTTATTTAATTTATTTTATATTGTTGCAAGATATATTAGGGAGTCTGAATACACCTTTACAAAACTCGGAATTCTCGACGGCAGTTATCTAGGGTTTGTTTGGATTAGATAAAATTTTTATACCTGCTTTCTATTAGATTTCTAAATAATTCTAGTTGGAAATGTTGGTGAAATTTTCAGTATGGCATATGGCTTTCAACAAAAAATACGTCAGGATTCAACGGGTTAAAAGTCCGACTGCACTAGGCGGAACTGCACTGCAGCAGAACTGCGCGGCACGTCAGAATTGGTACAAATGGCAACTTTGACTCTTAATCTCATACATTTTCATACAAACAATATTTTGTCGCTGCCTAACAGTGCTGCCTAGTGCGGTCTGACCTCAAGGGAGATAAACACAAATTGCTTATCAATTTCAGATTCGAGATAGCCCTCTCGACCCGCAGTCGTTAAGAGCTTGCCCTTATTGGGAAAACAACCTATTCAATTTAACGGCAAATTATTACTCCATTTTCAAGGTTAAAATTCAACACTAAAGGTCGATCTAGCAATTATATGCCAACGATTGCGCTCACTAATCGAATCTGTCTAATCGAAAAGCGAACACTGCGATGATGATAGAAAGATAAGGTCAAAGATTACAATCGATGTTTAGTATGTATGTACATATGTATGTACATACATATTATAGTTCAAAAATTATTTATGAAAAACCTACAGAAAATATTTTATTTTAAATTAATAATAAAGTCACGACTATGATGGTTACTTCAAATAATATGAAGCAAAGACTAAATACTACAAACTATATATTTAAATATTTGATATACCTTTTACATTATATGTAAGCATTTCATATGGATTTTTAATTGTACAACGATTTTGTTGTCAATATCAGTATGTATGTACTAAGAAAACTGCACTCCAAATTAATTTAATTACTTCTTCAATACACAGAAAAGACAATATCAATTATTAAATGAAAAAAAATATATATTCAGCAAGATTGAATTGCAAAATAAAATCAGCTAAGCTTTTCTAAAGCTCCAATATATATGTTTGTATGTATGTATTTAATTTAGGTTTTCTGTCCGGGTTTAACAGATATTCCCGGGAATTCGCGGAATTTTTGACTCGAATTAGGGGAAAAATATTTCAATCAAAACGTTCTTTAAATTTTATAATAAAGGCGAATGTTCATCCCACGGTGAAATTATTATGAAGCAAGTGTATCCTTCTTGTATTGATTATCTTGCCGACAGAAGAAGAAACAAGTAAAGAAACAAAAAAAAAATTTTTGGTCCCTTTTAACATTAAAACCAACTTCGACCGAAACTGATAGAATTTTTCCCAATGACTGGAAATATTTGTGCCAAATCTAGAAATAGTCTTTCAGATTCTCATTTAAAAATTTTAGTAAGAAGCTATTTCAAATACATTTACTTTTATAAATTTTTATCCAGTTAATACATACATAGGCAAATAGATTGTTTACTATTTATACATACATATCTTGTTATTAAATAAATTTTATATTAATAAAAAATAAATTAAATTGAAAAAAAAATTACACCACATGCTCCGGGAATCCCGGAAACGATCCTGAGCTCCGTCCCGAAGCCCTAATGTATGTAAATACATACATGCATACATCATAATCATCATTTATAGCCATTCACCATCTACTGCCGGATGAAGGCCTCTCCAACACGCTTCCGCTCGTCTCTATTTTGCGCAACTATCATCCATCTCACCCCATATTTCCCTCATTACGTCTACCCATCTTCCCTGCGGTCTTCTTTTTACTCTTTGCATTCTCGTGGGTACCATTCTAGCACTTCTTTTGTCCACCTTTCGTCGATTATTCCAGCCACGTGGCCCGTCCATTGCCATTTCAATCTCTTCACTCTATTCACTATATCCACTACTCTTGTCATACTTCTTAGCCGCGTATTCCATTTCCTATCTTTCCACATACATATGTAAGATAGCCAAATCTGCAAAAGCATAAAGAAAAGAACTACGTTCCTAATCAGTCAATCTAACCTTAGTCAATCTAAGTAAATAAAAAAATTTGTAAACTCCTCAAATTGTACATTCCATTTGGAACACCTGTAAAACATGTCAATTTTTAATGTACTAAAATCATTAAACATTAATTTTAATTAAAATTTAACCATACATAATTACATTGTATTATGTTCACATTACATGGTTTGCATATTTAGTATGCACGATAAATTGTGAATCATAACTGCTCGTACACTTCGACAGCTAAAAAATTACGTCAAAATGAATATTTCCAATGCCAATTTTTTACGGCGCCAACATTAACCCTTTCCAGTGCGATCTTTACGATTTAAATTTTTTTCCCGAAAGTAATACTAATAAAAAAAACGCATTTTAATTTGACGTCCTCCCACGCGACGCACGCGCGCGCCCGACTCGAGAATTTTATCGTTTCACGAAGAATTCAATATCTCGCAGATACGATCGGCACTCGTGGCTGTTTGGGCAAGATTCGTCTGCCCAGATTGTTTAATATACGCGTACGTCAAAAAAAAACCGAAAAAAAAAATAATAAGAAGAAAAAAATCAATTTATTTGACGCACGAGATCGCGCGCAAGCATCGGATAGAACAGTACCGGCTCCAGTGCCTCGGGTAATCGCTTCTATTTTTATTAATATTCAATTTTTTTTTTCATTCATCTAAAACTCTTTTCACCCGTATAAGGTAAACATTTACTTTTAATTTTATTACACTGAACTATGCGAAGAGGCCATCGTACACGGTTTTTATGGGAAAATTCAGTAGATAAGAGATTGGGCAGTCCAATTCCGAAATCGGTGCATTGAATAAAAATCTGCATGCTTCGAAAGCTCTAATATTGCCGTAAAATTCTTATCCGATTTGAAAGCCATGTATGTATGTATATATTTAAATCTATGTAGATTGTACCAAAAATTTCATACAAAATTAGACCACCTACAATTCATTCATGTTTGGAGATATTATAAATAGATATATGATTAATGCTTCAATTGATTTACTACTAATAAAGAATTTGATGGCGCTGTTTTGTCATAATTTGACAGTAAATCCTTCTAATCATCTCCAAAAGGCAACAGAAAATAATATTTTATGAGACTTACATATGTTTATGATGTATGTAAGGATACTATCAAGTGTTTATTTTTATGCAATTGATATAAAGAAAGGATATAATATATATAGCCAGCAGCATAGCTCGGTCGTTAAGCTTCTGCTTAGCGTCGAGAGGCGCTGGGTTCGATCCATGGGTCCGGGCCTCGAATGAAAATGAATGCTGTTGGTTAGACCTGGATTTGTGACTTCAGGTTGATCGTTTCCTATCAGAGTTTGCCAATTTTCTCTGATTTCATTGTTGAAACGGTTCCCGGAAAAAAAAATGGCTAAAAATCCCTCCCATACGATATGTCACCTATAATTTGTTAATTAATGTACAATAAAGAAGTTTGTGTACATATGTCTCATTGATTTACGAGTTTTACAGTGTCTCGTAATTCAGTGATTTATATAAAAATGCTGAATTATAATTTGTAAATTTGTAATTGGCCAGGAAGGCCCATTGGGGTTTACCTGTAAGGCCTTACTGGTATATATGTATGTAAAAATAATAAAAATAAGAACCAAATATGATATATGTATGTATGTACATATGTATATTATACATATATATGAAAGCGTCTGTGTCACTATACATAGTATATACATATGTACATATGTTTATCCAGATTCAGTTTTTATCTAAAATAAATCTCGAGTTAGAATTTTCGCAAGATCACAGAACTTCATATATTGTTACTACGTACATATTTAGATAAAGTCAAAATATCATATACATATATCCATAAAATTGACGAATTTTTCATCTAACTGACTTCTACCATCATAACCAACGAATATTTTTTATTTTTTTTTTTATTTATTTTATTTTTTATTTTATTTATTTCATACCAGGAAGGCATTACAGGTAAACCCCAATGCGCCTTCCTGGCCAAATTACAAACAATACAGCATTTTTTTATTATATAAGTCGCTAAATTACGAGACACTGACTTAAACTCGACAATTAACGAGACATCTATGAATTGTACATACATTTTTATTGTAATATTTACATTAATCATACTCAAATAGTGGTGACATAGTGGGTAGGAAGGATTTTTAGCCAATTTTTAATCGGGAATCGTTTCAACAATGAAATCAGAGAAAATTGGCAAACTTTGATAGGAAACGATCAACCAGGAGTCACAAATCCTGATCTGACCAGCAGCATTACAGATATACTCAGAAAAATTCTTTTCAATCGAGGTCAGCTCAAGGGATCGAACTCGGCGCCTCTCAGTGTTAAGCAGAAGCTTAACGACCGAGCCACGCTGCTGGCTAATATATCGTCCTCGTATCAAAATATACGCAATCAATCAACATTCAATATCTAAACTAAGAGATTTTTACTTTTATGGTGGAAAATGAAAGAAAATAATGAAGACAACCAAAGATGCAAAGCTATTAAGCTTTAATGATTTCGGACTTTCAATAGAAGGTGGCACTTAAAGTAGAAGAAAATGTATTATAGATATCGATATACTATGAACATACATATATCATCATCGTTTACAGCCATTCACGAATCCACTGCTGGATGAAGACCTCTCCAACACGTTTACATTCGTCTCTATTTTGCTCAACTCTCATCCATCTCGCTCCACACACTTTTCTCATTTCATCAACCCATCTTCTTTGTGTCCATTCTTGCACCCTTTTGCATTCTCTCGGGTATCATTTGAGCACTTTTTTGTTCACCTTTCGTCCACTGCTCAATCTACTAGATATATTTTCGTATACATATGTACAAATATTATATAAACCTAACATTAGACGTGACAACTTAAAGTAGAAATTTTTGATATACGAGTATAAAATAATCCAGCTCTTTAAAAAAAAATCTTTAAACTTAAATATAATAGTAATAAATCTTCCTTTTCCACTCTTCGCTTTTTTCCAATTAGTTACATACGATAATAAAAACACTAGACAGTATCATTACATACATACACACTTGACAGACTGACTTAAATCCATCTCCATTTAACCAAATAAGACCAGACACATAAAACGTGTCCTATTGAGCAGACTACATATACCCATATATGTATGTATGTACATATGTAAGTATGTAAAATACGTAAATACAATATGTACATCAGTTGTAGATCAAATTTCATAAACCAGTTAACGGTAATATTTTTACTACCGGTATACCGGTATATACCGGTAAATGGAAAAAGAGTCATTTTACAATCATAATTGAAAAAACCGTCTGATCGTCTTTATTTCAATTCGGTTGGTGAATTATTGTTACGCCATTTGCATCGATTTTTAATAAATGTGTTACAAGGAAACTATTACTTTCAGTAAAATTATGATTAGTGAGATTATAATTTCACTGGCTCAAACAATGAGTATGGATATAACAATAGAATTAAAAATTCACTACTCAATGTCAGTGAATTTGTAATTCGAATTAACAACTTAATCTTAAATAAATAAAACCAACCCTAACGGCATCAGAGTGGGGATTGCAAGAAGCGGGGTTGTGAGGTGGGGTGGCGCGATTCGTATCGGCGACGCACTATCATCCAACTGTCAAAAATTATAATTTCACTTATACATATGTAAGGTGCCAATATAATTGATTATGATTTCACTGAAACGTTAGTAAAATTATAATTTCACTGCTGTTACAACTTCACCGTAACGTATGTACTTGATTGGCGATAAAATAGATTCCGGTAATTACCGGTTAATTTTAAAATTTACCGGTATTTACCGATGGCGAAATTTTGGCGATATTTACCGATGACGGTATTGCAATCTCTAATCAGTAGAGGTAGGACCGGAAGCGTGCCGTTTATTGTTCAATTGTTGTAAATCCTTTGTAAAAAAGGTTCGGCAAACCTTTATCAATGGATTTACAACATTTGAACAATAGACAGCCCCCTCAGGGTCCGGGCTTTACAGTAATCAGCATTGAAGTAGAATGGGTAGAAGCGCTCTTAGCTTACAAAAATGTTGCTACAAAAACTCCGTTCAAACGGAGATTTCGGCTGTTTTGCTCAGTTGATTGTTAATCTCTGTAGCAGTAGGATCTCTTTGAAATAGGCTCTATTAGTGAAATTGTGTAGTAGTATTAGTTCGACAAAGTCCAAACATCTGTATGTGCCCGTGCGTCCCTGAACGTCAAGGGACGATAAGGGACGATCACTTCCACGAATTTTTTTTCCTCACTCTTTTGTCTCTCTTCTAACTTTCCGTCTCTCTCTTCGATGGCTCGCTTTTAAGCGATACTTTTGTTAGGAATGACTATTCTATACATTATACTTCAATGGTAATCAGTTCACATTAAGCTGCCCTCTAAACAGTGTACTTGCACGCAATTCTAACGGTCCAAAAAAAGTGACCCAAGCCTAATCATCACCCAAAAAACACACGCCAAAGACTCAAGTCTTCATCTGTCCACATCGGTCATCGACTAGACAAATAAAACGTGGTCCTTCAATGAAGAGGAGGAGGAGGAGGCTGCTCTCTCGTGCCGATTTCGATCGACTGTACTCGCGTGCCTACGTACACACACGTAAGTATAATGCGATGTTTAATGGCACGTGTGTCGTGATATCGTCCTACGCAAAAATATTAAATAATGCATGGCGAGCATCATTATGTCGGCTTATCTTTTGGTCGATTTTCGGGGCGGTACCGACAGACTCTTGCATCCATCGCAAATTATGCGGAAACTCGTCGACGATGGTACATGTTTTTAAATATCGTCGCTGTACGCACGTACCCCAATCATTTGATGATGATTCGGGTAAATGGTGCGAGACATCGTTTCAATTTGATTTGAATTTAAATAGAATTTTGGTTCGATGGATAGCGTTTTGATTTTAGAATTATTGTAGAATCAATATGTGTAGGTATATATGTATGTATATGTACATATATCCCTCATTTGTGCGGTCGTTGATGAGTTGAGATTGATAAGAGAGCGTATACTCGTTCTAAGTGGATGTAAATTGAGTACGATATCCGATATACATACATATGTAGATAGATTCGATTTGAAGTTAATTATGTGGACTATAATGATTGAAATAATATTATATGATGTGTGTAATTACTTTTGAAATGAAAAGTTTCAAATGTTTTTAGAAAGCTATTTTTCCAATGAGTAGTTTCTATTTGCCGTTTATTATATAGATAGATCTTAGAAGAGATTAAAAGCATTGGAAAACTAATAGCAAGACATTAAAAATATGAATTTTAATTGCTACGACGGTCAAAATTTGCTAATTAATATCAATTGAAATATTTTTTGTGGCCCACTAAATTTTAATGAACATGAGAAGATGAAACAGTTTTTTTTAATTGTATCTATTTAGTTGATTATAATCTTAAAGTAATTATTATTAAAAAATATTTAATAATTTCGAATCCAAAAAAGCACACGATGAATTAAATACATATATGGCAAATTTTCTTTTTAAATTTCAAAAAAGCAGCATGAAATTACATACCAAAGTCTATTATTATAGTTATAGTTCATAATATAGTCTATTATTACGAGATTCAATGAACTTTAAGGGCGCAGCCACAATGAATCGTATGACACGGCTTGCCTAGGTAGACTCCAGCTGTGATGGGTGTATCCTCATGTCAATGTTATAATTCGTGCGATCTTATTATTTCGACAAATTTCTCTTACATTTCTTCAAATATGAGAATCATCGTTATCGACCACTGTCAAACCTATGTACCTACATATATCAATACAAAGATGAAATATCGCCGAAATCACTCCAGAGAGTGAGTTTTGACCTGGATTTCCATAGCATAGATCAGGAATGCTTGCAGCTTTTTAACTTGTGTAAAACTACATATCTAAAAAAAAAAAAACACGCACCGCATGTGTATCTGCGCCCTTATAAAATTCTTAAATAATTATTAAAGGACGGCTATAAGTGGATGCTTTTTCAAATAATAACAGACCACTTCATTAGTGTACAAAGCTGCAAAGGTTTTTCTATGAATTTAACAATAGTGAATCATTTTTGTGCGAAAAGCAACTGCCCTTAGCCTAAGTCTGATCATCATATTATACATAGATAATTGTCACTATGTCACTCATTGATGATTAATGTAATTTTAAATAATCCAATTAAAATTTGATTAGTTCCAAAAAAACAACACCAGAGCGCTTTCTTACTTTCCAATTACGTTAAATGAGCAAAAAATAATTGCCGATTACGTAAATTCGACAAATAATTTGTCGATTGCGAGAAATCGACAACGGGCTTTGAATTTCCATGAATTAGACTTTTTTCGCGGATTAAGTGTAAAATGTGGACGTATGAATAAACAAATACACTGAATTTAAAATATAATATTTGTTTTATACATATGTACAATAATAAAAAAAACTTTTTCAAAACTGACACCACTTTATATCTTATACGATCATCTTAAATTTATTTATATTCAAAAACTGTGCGACAAAAATCAAATCCTATTGCAAGAACGACGACTAAAGTCAATGTTACTTTTGAAACTTATTTCCAAATAAAAAAATTTATGAGTGAATTTTTAGATTTAGGTTTTTACACCTACTAATAATTACAATCAAACCACACACTCAACAAAATCCATTTTTTAAATTAGGTAAATAATTAAAAATACGGGTTGCACTGCATCGCTCTCGAAAAACACGTTAATAATATGATACGGTCATAATTCAATATTTCTCGGCATAATACTAACGTAATAATAATCAATAAAGATTTCACATACATAAATAATAATGAAAAAAAAAATACACACACATCGTAAGTATAACAACGCTCATTTTTTTATTATAAGAATAAATCAAAAATGACAAATTTCAATAAAGCACACATTAAACACTTCAACTGAGTACATAATAACATGTATTAAACCTAATACAAAACACGATAAAATCAACCACCCAGAGAGTAAGTACGCAAAAAGGCAGACATTTGATAAGATATCTTATTTTAACCGTAACATTGCTTAAATGCATTTCATACTCGAGCCGTTAAATTTTTAAACACATTTTATTTATTTAATCGATGGGAGAAGATTTTGAACTCGGGGCCACTTTGACCCTTGGGGTCCCCCGCCTAGCAGGAAAGAAATGTGTAAGAATTACGGGAAAATTTCAGTTTTGTCGAGGCAATATGCGTATCCCTGGGTCGAGAGCTGGTCTTCTCGGGTCCATGCCCGGGGCGACCAGCTCACCATGTTATTATAACATTTAATAACGATATTCAATAAGTGCGGCTACGACCTCTGGGGCCCGATGTTTGTTTAATCCGCTAACCGGCCGACCGGTCAAACAGAAAGTCGCCGTACGTAAACAGGACGCACATATTTTATATATGTAGTTCGTTTCTCAAAATACGACGCAATCCAAGAAAAGAAAACTGAGAGGAGAAGAGTAAATGAAAGAGTTGTGAGGCGTGATCCCTCCGCTGACACCAAATTCCGTTGTCAACATGAAAAAGATCGGCTAATAAAAATAATTGCATCCATCCAAAGTCGTTAGACAAGAGGTGTTGAAAAGAAGTGGCGGGATAAGAAAAAGATCTGAAGACGGATCCCAAAAATGTCATTTTTATTGCAAAAATTCAATTTTATATATACATATATAAAAATAACAAAATATCAAAGGCCGAGTGGAAATCGTCGAGCTTTCTAAAACTATCGATAATCGTTGCCCAATAACCCAATTGGTAGGAAATAGTGTTTCGTCACATGACGTCATATCCTCATATACGTGCCACTTGTCTTAAACGTTACACTTCAACAAATAGTAGATGAAGTTAAGAGTCATTTGGTATATGAAGTTAGTCTTGAAATACTCCGTTTAGGGATCAATTCTCTTGAAGAAGAAAAGACAATCTACTGTTTTGTAAATCATCGTGATTGTGGCATGGAGGAAATAAGAAGCAGAAGCAAACCACCGACTATGAACTGACCAAATTCGTTCAAACCAGAACAGCTGAGTTTTGAGGCTGTGTAAATCAGGATGAGAAGGTATTAAAAAGTACTAAAAGGACCTACATACCTCTATTTTACATCCATTCACTATCCACTGCTGGATGAAGGCCTCTTCCATTCGTTTCTGTTTTTCGGATCTCACGCCACACATTTTCCTAATTTCGTCTGCCCATCTTCCTTGCAGTCTTCTTTTTACCCTTTTACATTCTCTCGGGTTCCATTCTAGCACTTTTTTTTTCATCTTTCGTCCATTTTTCTAGCTAGGTGACCCACCCAATGCCATTTCAATCTCTTCACTCTCTACACTATACCCACTACCCTTGTCATACATACTTCTCACCCACCAATCCCGCTTTCTATCTTACCTCGTAACATAACTGCCAAGAGTAAACCTAATTTCATCACTCCACCGTGTAGAAGATTTTCCTCTACCTTTCTTTTCTCTTACGGCTTCAACCACAACAAGCTTTTCCAGACTACTGTCACCTCTTCTCGCCACATGGCCAGCAGCGTACCTCAGTGGTCGCGTTGATACTAAGCACCGACAGGTCTCCTGGTTCGATCCCGTGAGCTGACCTCGATTGAAACGAATTTATTCCGGGTATAATCTTTAATGCTGCTGGTCAGACTTGGATATCTGTGACTACAAGTCGATAGTTTCCCACCAGAGTTTGCCAATGTATCTGATTTCATTGTTGAAGCGGTTCCTCCATCAATTTGGCAAAAACCATCTTATCCACTGCTACCCAGGGCTGTCGAGAGGATCCCGGATCCTGGGAAAAAATCATTTCGGGCCCTATGACAAACTAAAAACAAAGATCTTATAGATATATTTTTAATGTGCGAAAAATCTATCAGAACTATTATAAAATACCTATGTATATATTGGTTGCTATTTTTAAAATAATTAAATAAGAAAATATGATATAGCAGGTACGATTTCCGACACGGGGTCTCTCGAGTAGTCTGGGCCCTGGAATTTAACCTCGGCTCTCCCCCCCCCCACCCTCTCATCGGCCCTGAATATATCACCACTATTTGAATATGATTTCAAAAATTTACTATCTATAACATAGATGTCTCGCTAATTCTTGTACATATACATATGTCTGGTCACAGTGACGCGTTTAAGTATTCTGTTCTATTTCTATTTCTAGTCACTGTAAAAAAATTGTTATTGGATTATTAGTCACATTGCGATCGCCCAAAAGACAATTTATGCCATGAAAATCGCGATAGTTATCGTTAGTATGATGGACTTTTCGGCTGCCAGATGTTCCGCTATAGAGATTTTAGTGCCTTTTGGGCGAGCGCTTTGTGACCGATAATCACCGAACCGGAAAAAATATGTAAATAAATAAATGAATAAATAAAATAAATAAATAATTGTCCAAAAAACTGGAGAATTCACCGCAAGCATAGTTTTGAGAGACGAGCTTTAATATGTAACTCCTTCAAAATTTATCTATTGGTTCGCTTTGCCGTCCAAGAGATTGTCTACATATACAATTGTCTATCTATGTATACCACCGACTAAAGAATATTCTAGAATTTTACCAGAATTTACCATGTTTGCTTTTTGTAGAGAATCCTCAATCGTTTCGAACAAGACTAGGAATAGCATTTTAACCATAGTAAAAAGTGTTCTTTAAGATAAATAATACCTACATACGTACATGTCAAACAACCAAGTTTCCCACCGCACTCCGTTGGAACGGGGGACCCCGATAGTCTCGTGGGGCCCTCCCCCAGATCTGTGGCGGGTAATGGGGGCCCTGCGATTAACCACAATTTCATTAGGCCGGCTTATCTCGTAGCTCACGGTTAATCTGCCAGGAAACCATACTCCGACTGGACCAGCCGACCGCGTTGCATAAGCCACAAGCGGTGAAATTTTACCCACTTTCACGACAAAATACCAAAACGCGACAAATCCGGCGACGACACGTGACCAATTCGACCCAGGATACGACACAGACCACCAAAAAGAAGCGGTTCCCATTCAGAATTGCCCTATTCTATTCAAATTGAACGAGCCACCGCATCCACTTCCTGGGATTTGGACAGAGAACTCCACGATCGCGAGATGGACTTACACCTACTACACATTATGAGGTGCTACTTTAGTATGCGGTCTACCTTTGAATCGCAGTCGACTATTTCATATACATACATAGTAACAATATATGAAGTTTTGTGATCATGCGAAAATTCGAACTCGAGATTTTGACTGATTCGAAATCAGAATCGATCACTGATCACGTTTTCATGTTCTAGAAAGAAAATGTGTGTGCGTAGCTCTGTGTATTTTGGGGATTTTTTGAACACCGTTAGTCCTATCAAACTGATTATTGTTTGTATCGTAGCAACGACCTGTTTATTATAATTTTTGTTTTTTTTATTACCGCCCCATAATGTTGTCGAAGCATTTCTATCAAAATACCGTCAACAGCGGAGAAAATACCGACCCTACCAACTTAATCTTAAATTAATAGGGCCAACCCTATCTTAACCTAACCTAACCTGGCCCTTATATAAATAGGTGTTTGCTGCTAAGATATATTTTTTTTTTTTTATTTATTTTTTATTTTTACATATATACCAGGAAGGCCTTACAGGTAAATCCCAATGCGCCTTCCTGGCCAATTACAAATACAAATACAGCATTTTTATTATAAGTCGTTGAATTGCGAGACACTGAAAAAACTCGCAAATTAACGAGACATCTATGAATTGTACATAAATTTTTATTGTACATCAATCAAATTTTTCAAATAGTGGTGACATAGTAGGTAGGAAGGATTTTTAGCCAATTTTTTTTTCCGGGAACCGTTTCAACAATGAAATCAGAGAAAATTGGCAAACTCCGATAGGAAACGATCAACCTGGAGTCACAAATCCAGGTCTGACCAACAGCATACTCTGAAAAATTCATTTTCATTCAGGGATAGAACCCGGCACCTTCTTGACGGTAAGCAGAAGCTTAACGTCCGAGCTATGCTGCTGGCTTTATGTTTATATGTTTTTGTTTTAGTTTTATTTCATCAATGTTTTAACAAAAAAAACATATCTTAGCAGCCAACACCTATTTATTTAAGGTTCAGGTTAGGTTAGGTTAAGTTAAGGTTGGCCCTATTCTTTTAAGATTAGGTTGTTAGTAGGGTCGGTATTATTCAGTCTCGCTGTCACACGCGAGTACTGAGACAGTGAGACCGCAAATTAAAGTAAAAACGTGAAGGTAGATCGCATACTAAAGTACATAGATATGTGGATGTAGACCGCATACTAGAGTGGCACCCATTATGAATTGATACGTTGTGGATGATGTGTCTGCACTCGCATCCGACATTCCCGAGTGTGTAGACGAGAGACGAGCTCGTCAAAATCCACCCCATATTTTCGATGTTTGACATTTTTCCCGGGGCCGACTTCATTAATAAACGTCAATGCCCCGAATCTATTCGCAGCGGGCGGCTTTAACGGACACAGTGACACGTCAGGGTGACCACGATTCGTCCGAGAAAAAAGTGGAATTACCAGATAAAAATTTAAAAGAGTACCTACCCGTGTGTGCCTGTGGGCGTGAGTACAACGTCTCGTCATCGTTGGAACACTTCACTTTCTAAGAATTGTGTTCTGAAACTAAAAATTGAAAAAAAATTACAGATTGATTCAATGTCATCGATAAATATGTCAATGGTGATAGTAAAGGTCGTAAATAATACCGTTGAATATTTGTAGGTTCATAAATGACCACATTGTAAGTATTGCATAGGTACTTACATACACATTGTGTACGTAAATATGTTGTTTTAACTCAACCAATTTAACTTGTGTAAACCAGAGAAATTTTATAATAATATAAGTGGTTTTAGTCGTAACATTGTTGTCAAGTGAGAACTGTCCGCAGACATTCCTAAATAATTTTAGCATCAGTCGTATTTGATGCTTGGTGCTCGACGTACTTACATATGTCCGATAAAAACTTCTATGATTGTTTATATTACTCGCAAGATGGACAAGTGCATCGTTAAAAATTGCACAATGCATTCAAAAACACACAATAAACAACATGGGATACATTTTTATAAGTAAATGGATCATTCAAGTAACATATTATTCAATTAATATCGTAGTTTGACAGTTTTTAAAAGTATCATGGCGATCGCCCGCATTCTACATAACATTTCAGGGTTGACACCAGAGAAATGTAAAAATTATTTTTAAATAAATGTAAAAACATTTCTCTGTTGGTGGCGCCGAATACTCAATTATATTAATAACCAATTATTTAAGTTTAATTAATATGAACATCGTTCATTTTATATTATAAATATTTTTGTTGAAAATATACATTGCACGTTAATTTAAGAGTTCCCAAGGACAGACAATACAAAAAAGTGGATAAAAATAATCCGCCAACTGAGAAAAGAAACGGATTGGCCACCAACGCCCAACACCACCATATACTCAAATTGTAAATACATCTATATCAAAATAAAACTTTAATTTCTGTAGTGAATATGTGATGACCCTGATTGTACTCCGTGCGTTTTAGCGTAGTTATGGAGACGTACCGCGTAATATTGACACAATTTATTTATTCATAAAGGCACTTATATTATTATAACATTTCTCTGGTATAAACCAACTAATTATAATCCAAACTTATATGTAGTACATACATATGTATTTATATGTATTATATGATATATTTTGAATGAACTATTTCATTTCAAATGATCTGAAGCTGCAGCAGTATCCAATTTACGTATACATATGTATATACATATGTGAATCACTTTCATGTTATATGAGATTGAAAAGAATGAAGACGAGAAGTGATCTATTTGAAGTTTATATAAATATAAATAGCCATTACAATTGTCCTATGATAAACCTCCTTACGTTTTCCAATGACACTCATCTGAGAGGTCATACTCTCAGACTCGAAAAATATATTTACTAGAAAATAATTAGGGAATCCTTCTATTCAAATAGAGTGGCTAAAATTTGGAATAGTCTATCCCGGGTTTTCCCAAACTATGTTCCGCGACAATTTGGAAACGTTTTCATACACTGCAACACATTTAAAGATCTTCTACTTCATATTGAATAATTCAACAAAACAAAATAATTCAGGACAAAATTTTTTAAAAGGTTTAACAAATTCTTCATGGTTACATATTTGCAAATTTGACAAATTTTTTTACCAAGTGCAATGAAGTTAATTTATCATTACAAGGAAAAAGAATTACAATTTTTAATTACAAAAGATAAAATTGCATCTTATGATAACAAAATCCAGTTTTGGATTTCATCTAGTTGAATCTAATAATTTTGATACTTTTCCTGCCTTACGTGAACGTTTGAAAGAATTAAATTTTAAAGTAGACGAAGAAGTTTCCAAACTATTTTTAGAACAACTATGTACATAACTTGAAAACAAGCAATATTTTCCGAAAACTATTAAGGAAGATTCCTGGGTTTGGAATCCATTTTTCGTGACAGCTAAACCAGTAGGATTAAGCGAAATGCATCTTTTTTCATTGAAAAATACCAAAAACACATGAATCGAGTGAAGAGAAAAGAGCTCAGATTATTTGAATATGTATTTCCGAAGATCAGGATAGAAAGAAAATTCAACAACTTTAACTTAAGTTGAATATAAAATGTTTTATGAGGCACGTGCTTAGCCTGCTGTCCCTTTGAGCCAACCCTGCATGCATGCCATAATCTAAACAAAAATAAAAATCATAAAAATTGATGGTTATGAAGATTTGGCATCAAAGACTGAAAATACTAATCAATAGTTATGTAATGAGATTTTTTTTATAAGAATTATTGAAAATAGGTTTTTGAGCTTTTTTTCCCATTATGCTACATATAAACACTAACATTAATATTATAAATACTAACAAGAAAAATAGTGTGTAAAATAGATAATGATCAATGGATAAGTGGAAATCAAAATAGACCTAAGATAAAATGTCTCTACATTATGAAAAGCAGTGGCGGCTCGTGAGAATTAAAATTGAGGAGGCTGCAGAGATGAATCAGGCTGTATGAATCAGGTGTAGTTGTGATTTCTCGACTTTTTTGATTCTCGAGATTTGAGAATCTCATTTTCTAGGAATATTTGAATCTCGAGAATTCGACATTTTCTTTTTTGTTTCTCGAGATTCCCGAGAATTCTCGAATATATATATATTTTTTTAATATAATGAATTTTTTTTCAGCTATATAAAATCGACAACATACAAAAATCAAAAGAACACAAAGATGTTATATTAGGGATTTTTAAATGTATTAAAGACATGATGAAAGAAAGATATAGAGAGATACAATAAAACATTGAATAGAAAAAAAAGTAAATTATGTACAAATCTAAACATTCATAAATGTCTCAATGGATTAATTCTGTAATTAATTAATTGTTGTTTGGTGTTCTTCAGCTTCTGGAAATACAATGATTTATGCAATAATAAAATGCTGCATTGTTTGTAATTAATTGTCCAGGAAGGCGCATTGGGGTCTTCCTGTCAAGCCTTCCTTCCTTCAAATCTTCAATGCATATTCACATACGTATGTATGTATGTAGCTAGTATTTCAGCTCTCAGGTCAAAAACTCTCTCAGACAGGTAGATCCATTACGAAATTTATTCCCGATCATCGTTTAATATATCTGTCGAGTCTACTGTCACATTCTAAATGAAAACAGGAATAAGCCGAGAGTAAGAATTCGCCTATATCTACCGAGCGCGCGCGTGCGTGCTTTTTTTGTATTATTTTCACTTCGTTTTGTTTTGTTTGTTTTCTGTCGTCTTTTTGTCCTTCTCCGCCTTGTTGAAAGTTCGCTCTCTGCGAAAGGTGCGTTTTTTATTCCCCCCGAGAGAGTGTCTTCGTTTTTTTCCCGCGCGGGGGAAAAAATTGAAGTTAAAGAAGCAGAAGCAGCAGAAGAAGTAGACGGGAGGGGGGAGGAGGGGGGGAGGCAGCGGGTCCGCGAGGCTGCATAAGAAACGGACGATTTATTGCGAAAAAACGTAAACAAAGACAGACGGACGGACATCTCGAAACGTATTTTAGGCCACCGTGTACAAACGCTCGGTGCTGCCAGGCCGACAAGTTTATATACCGCGGAAAACGAACATGCTTATAAAATTTAATTCTCCATCCCCACCCCCCACCCCCCAGCTTCATTTCTCGTTATCCACGAATGCACCATACCTATGCACATGTGCAAGTTCGTATATTTTAACTGCTTATATTTTGATCGCTTGTATGTACATATATATAGACTATATAGTATATTGAATTTTCTGTAACACTGTAACTCACTAAGAAGTTCTAGAACTAGATATATTAGCCTTCTTCTTCTTCTTGTTAATGCCTTGTCCGCATCCGGACGTTGGCGACCACCTCGTCGATTATTTGAAGATATCCGCATCGGTCTTCAGCGGCTCGGAACATCTCTTCGGCGCTCATATCGGTCCACATGCGCATGTCTCAAAGCCAAGATAACTTTATCCTGCCAATCCATTTTCCCCATGGTTATCAAACGGAGAAATTCATATTTTGGACCCCGTATCATGTGTCCGAGGTACTCCATCTTTCTCCGCTTGATGACAGAAACAAATTCCCTGCCTCTCTCCATCGGATGCGGTGCATCCGCTCTAAAATCGCCAGACAAATTGAACGACAGATTAACGGACGGCTGCTTTAAATGCAATTCTCATCTTCTCGAATAATAGATTGCACATCAGATGACGGGTAACCTTTCGATGTGCACAGATGCAAATGGTAATTATTAAAATTGAGTTAGATCTTTCAGGCGAGTTTAATAAGGCAAAGTTCCGAATCTTGCCTTATTAAACTCGCCAGAAAGATCCAACTCAATTTTAATAATTGCATCTGTGCACATCGAAAGGTTACTCGTCATTTGATGTGCAATCTATCATTCGAGAAAACGAGAATTACGTTTAAAGCTACCGTTCTGTTAATCTGGCGATTTTAGAGCGGATGCACCAAACCCCTCTCCATCATGCCGAGGACAGCTTCGTTTGATATCTTTTTGGTCCACGGAATCTTCAACAGCCTGTGGACCCACATCTCAAAAGCTTCGATGCAGCTGATCATCTTGGTCTTCAGAGTCCACGTCTCACATCCGTCTAGTAATACTGTCCAGACGTAGCTCTTCGCGAATCTCAACCGAGTACGAAGATTGAGATGCTTGTTTGTAAGCGCCGCCTTAATTATGATAAATGCTGTTCTAGCCATCTCGATGCGGATTCTTAGATCTTATTATTATTAGCTACATATGTATATAATTCAACCAGCAGCGTGGACTAACAGTAAGCATATAATGCTTTCGAACGGAGCTATCACGGTTCGACTCTCACTAGTAGCTGTTGGCCAGACCTTGGTTTGTGACTACAGGTCGATCGTTTTCTTTCAGAGTTTGACAATTTTTCTGATTTTCATTGAAACAGTTCCTGTAAATTAGCATTTCTTTTCCAATGTCTCTTGCAAATCTCAAGTTATTCCGCGTTTTGAGGTTCACTTATTTCTATAATAAAAATCCTGCAAAAATTTCTCCATATGCTCGTACATATGCCACTGTGGATGATGTTTGTATGAATTCGCATTGTTTAAAAAATGCTTGTTTCAATTGTATTGTATCTGTATTAGTACACTTGTCGCTTTGGAGCGATCTGTAAAGGAGAGTGTACATGTTCGATTGAAATAAAATAAATAAGGATTTGTAAGATTTAACAACGGTGCAAAAACTTAAAGTGATAATTGTAAAGATTGGTAACGATTTTAGATTTAGAAATTAAAAATTGATTGAACAAATAATTAGGAGTAAAAACAAGAGTGAACGAACTGCAGCATACGGTGGTTGATTTTTGATTTTTTTTAATGCTTTTTGTTGTCCATATACTATATTATCTTCACAATATTTACATATGTATGTACATATATCTTAACTCTTTGCTCGCATACTTGTTTTAGTGATTTTTCAAATTGAGTTTTTGACTGTTATTTAAATGAACTATGTCAATTGACGCCTTAAAAGTCTATATTTTTTTAAATAATGAATCACGCCTTATAGTACTTTGTTTACACGGTGAAACACGCCATTACGTCTATAGCGGTCATCCGTGAGGTAAGGGTTAAGTATTTTTCAATAGCTACTAATTCATTGATCATTATCTATTTTATACGCTATTTTTCTCGTTAGCAAGGCTGACGAGGGGGAGGGGCAAATTTCCAGGGCTCGTGCTATTTAATTGACGCTGAGAGAAAATCATAGCAAAAATATATTTATAGAAAAAAAATGACCCAAAATTACTCCCACATTAAAAATTACACAATTTTTAATGTAAAAATGAACTTTAGAAAGTTTAGAACTTTTGTCTGCGGCACATACTTTATATTTCATAATTATTAACACATCGAAAAATAGGTGTGTATTATTTTCAAATTTTTAAAATATGTAATTCCCCCACTCCCTCCCACCACAATTTTTCTTCCCAGAACCTCGAGGTCGCTTTTGACAGCCTTTTATTATTTATAAAATTATCTTATTTCAATGTTAATGTTTATGGTATAATCGTAAAAAAAAGCTCAAAAACCTAATAATACAGTGGTTGGAAGTTGCTATAGTATGTACTTAATTACCTTAAGCAGTTATAGAAAAAAATCAACGATGCCTTCATTTGAAAAAGTTGCTCAAAACAGGCAGTAATAGAAAGAAGTCTAAGATCTTCAGATGAGCTGATAATTATTTGGTAAATGAACAAAGTACACTACCCAAGAAAATTCAGAGAACTGCAAGGAATAGAAGCTATATAATATGTACGCATCTGTTAATAATTCTGGAATATATTAATTGAGCTTCTTGATCCCTTTGTTTTGACTAAACAAACAAATGAAAATCAGTTCACGTTTTTTTTTTAATTTTTACCTTCATTTTGATTTCATCAAAAAGAATATTGAACAGAATAAAAAATCAATGTGGCAACACTGATCCGTGCTCTGACATCAATCAATGACACACTAACTTCTGCGCATAGATCTCAAGGAAAGGATGGCTTTTGAATCCTTTTAAATTCAATTAAAACTATAACACAACGCCGTGTACGCGTCGAATGGAGCAAGCGGTCTACATAAGTAAAACCTTCGGGGATAATGATTAGAAACACCCCATCTATTACACAATATAAATGAAAGCAATATACATATAATACATATGTACATACTAGCAATACGTAATACTATGAAGCAGTTCGTGCGTCAAATTATCTACTGACTAACAAATTGGAACTTAAAAAGCAACGAATTTTACAGCCGCCTCTTTTGTTTAGAAATATTTTTTATTTGAATGCGATTTTTGAATTTTATATCACTTATGGTATTTTGGATCGGAATTTTATAGCCGTGCCGCAATAATGGGTATTCATTTGATGCAATGACGCACGTTGACGCGTCAACTCGTCCAATCTCAGCCTTCTCAACTGGTCCACTGCCAGTTTTTCATCTAAATTTATGTCTTCGCTCGTTCTTCAGCACATTCCCTATATAAAAAGGCATTCAAAATAACGTCTAACGTCACACATAAAAGGAGCAAAATAATTTGCACAAATAAAATCGCGCCAAAACGGTGGAGGGACATTGGAAAATCTCAAATCCATTATTCAACATTCTTGATTCAGAACCATCATAAATTTCACCTCGTATGCTTTGATCGTAATGGGCTTTGTTTTTGTTGTGAATTCGTTAAATTTAGCCTAAATTAGCGTGTCAGGGTTGAGTCAACTGCATCAGTACTACCAACTTCAACACCGTACTAGTTGATAGAAGTATGCAGGAGAAATGCTACAGCTGTTTGCCAGTGTATAGCTATTTGCCAATTGAACTGAAACATTCGCTAAATAGTAATAAATAGTTATGAACAAGTTCTCAGTAACAACAATTGTAGTTTCCTTCATTTAAATATATGGACAATATTTATTTATACATTAAGAAAGTCGACATATCCGCAGGATCCAATATTTATATTTTCCCAAGATACCGTATTTGGCACTGAGCAACATCTTTGGTATTAAACTACACAAAGTATTTGAAATCATATTCAAATAGTATTTTATTTTTACATAGATATATGTATACCAGAAAGTCTTGACAGGAAGACCCCAATGCGCCTTCCTGGACAATTAATCACAAACAATGCAGCATTTCATTATTAAATAAATCACTGTATTTCGAAGATCACTGTGAAGAACACGACATAACAATTAATTATAGAATTAATCCATTGAGACATCTATGGATGTTTAGATTTTTGTACATAATTTTTACAAATTACACACACAATAAATACAGAAGATTTGTAACAACAGGAAATATGATTTTTCGCCAATGTTGATGAACCGTTTCAACAATGATCAGATAAAATTGGCAAACTCTGATAAGAAACGATCGATTTGGAGTCACAAATACATTGGCTATAAATCCTTCCTACCAACCGTGTCACCACTATTTGAGTATGATTAATGTATAATAAAATGTATGTACAATTTATAGATGTGTCGTTAATTTGCGAGTTTTCAGTGTCTCGTAATTCAGCGACTTGTATAATAAAAAATGCTGTATTGTTTGTAATTGACCAGGAAGGCGCATTTGGGTTTACCTGTAAGGCCTTCCTGGTATAAAAATGTAATATATGTATGTATATACAATTTTTAAATAAAAAAAGTCATTTGTTTTCCAATAAAAGTGCTTACTATGTATCTATTGTTAGCATAAAAATACGCTGTGTACCAATTTTTTTCCTCAATCATCGCGTTTTCCACTGAATACCACTGAATACCACTACAAAACATAGTTTCAAATTGCGATCCAGATATAAAATTCTATGAAAATAAGTGTATTTTCCTCCAAAAATCCTGTCGAGCATTATTTTGAACTGACATTTGTAGAAAGGGAGTGAATGACATTTTTGAAACGTTAAACCGCAAGTTAAAAAATAAATAAAATGCACCAAGCACCGTCATATATTAAACTCTGAGAAATCAATAATGACGTTTCTCGCCTTAAAATAACATTTGATTTATTGCAAATACGAAAAATAAACATTTATTACCGCAACGTTGCTCGCGCGCTCTACAGGTTATATGCACAGGTAAGTTCATACCTATGTAATATCGCTCGCAGATTCGCCATCGGCAATTACTAAATTATACACCGCAAAAATTATCAAATTAAACTCAATATATTAACATCGATTTATTTATAATGTTTATAAAACAAACAACGTCTTAAACATCAACATGTAAAATGTATATCGAACGACAGACAAAACAAAGTTAGCAATAATGACTTGTTTAACAACTCGAAAGGAAATTGATTTTTATACTGTCAATGTTATGAACGTAGAACATGCACATCGGCTTATCAGAAAGAATACAATTATTAACATGCACATTTTTATCCCAGTTATTTGCCATTTTGAATTGAAATTACCCCTAACTATTAAATGGAATTAAAATGGGTACTAATTTTGGACCCAATTTCCAGACTCAACATCCAACAAAGTCGCACGGCGTTGCCTGGGCGACCAACTGAGCAAAAAAATATAAACGTCTCTTACAATTGAAAGGCAATCGATATGTGTATGACTGTTAAGCTGGGAGATACGTAGGGGTGGCAGAAAGACGCGTCTGGATAGCCAACTGGCACCATGTCGATCTGACGGATAATTCCGATATAATTTTTAATGATTTGTGACAAGTGATTAAATTCCGTCTACATTTTTGGAATTTGAACACCGCAAATAAAAAGTTTGGGGATATAACAAAATAAAATTATTGGGGATATAATGATTAGGTTAAAAAATAAATCCAATATATAATTTCGAAAAAGACTTTGAATGTGTGTATGTTTGTTTGGTTCGTAAAATCCGTGACGTTCAATTTAATAAAAAAACAAATAAATATTCAAAGAAATTTAAATAAAATAAATCTAATAAAATGTTTACTATTAGATTGGCCATGTTTAAGCGGTTTATATTATATTTCAAATACCGAGCGAAGCTGGGTAAAAACACTAGTCTAATATATAATTTCGCAAAAGACTTTGTATGTATGTATGTACATATGTAAGTTTTGGTTCGAAGAATCCTTGATGTTAAATTTAATAAAACAAACTAATGAATATTCAAATTAAATAAAACTATTCAAATAAATTTAATAAAATGTTTACTATTAGATTAGCCGTGTTTGAGTGGTTTACATTACAAATACCGAGCGAAGCCGGGTAAAAACACTAGTCTAATATCTGTATATGTAATTTCGATAAAGACTTTGTATGTAAGTTTTGTTTTCCGTGAAATCCGTGACGTTAAATTTAATAAAACAAACAAATGAATATTCAAATTAAATAAATTTAATAAAATGTTTACTATTTTATTAGATTATTAGTTTATTAGATTAGCCGTGTGTGAGCGGTTTATATTACAAATACCGAGCGAAGCCGGGTAAAACCAATAGTATATTATATAATTTGAATATAAATTAATTATTACAAAACTTTGCACGTCCTCGGTGCCCTTTATCGAGCGATGTGCGATATTCCAGATACATATTTATTATTATAATATTTTATTTACGGCGCATGCGAAAAGCTCGAAAGTCACGCACGTAGCGCATTACTCAACGATAAAACATTTATTTACCTCAGTGTCGTTTCTTACTCGGTTGATTTGAAGTGTCGCCTTACACACTCTGGAAGTCATTATTATTAAAGCGAATAAATAACAAGTCCTGACGGTATTGCGCAATTCGATCTGCGAGCGAGCGACGGGAATGTGATCGAATTGCATCGCTCGCCCGCTTCGGTGATAAGATTGTTATGCACCGTATCGGGATAGTTCAATGACCTGGTGTTTGTTTTATTCATTTATTTATTTTTTGCCATATAAGAATATTTTTAAAAATTATTTCATAATACAAATATTAATTCGTAGGTTTGTATGGTGAGGGGATGTCATCTATTTTTCTTGTGTAAAATTTTTCGTAAATGAAGAAGTTTTAATTTGGTCTTAAGAGATGTCTCTCCATAGGTAACACTATTCATTATATTTGTTTTATGTTCTGCTTTATAAAGATTATCGTCGTATGGGATAAAGCAGGGACCCGAACCGAAAAAGCCGTTATTTTTGACGGAACGAAAATCGAAACCGAACCGATATTTTTTTCGGTTCGGTAAAATTAATATACATGTTGTTTTACCCGGCTTCGCTCAGTATTCATAATATAAACAGCGTAAACATGGTGAATCTAATAGTAAATGTTCATTTGTTTTTTTATTAAATTTATTTGAATCGAAAAAAATATAATATTCAACCGATTGAATTGTCGACATATAAACTTTCTTTTGATTACGAAGTTCCCAACCAAAGATACTTACATGATTACAAGAAAACTGGTCACACCCTAAAATCGGTCAACCAGTTTTCTCGTGATCGATTTTAGGGTGTGACCAGTTTTATCGTGACCAGTTTTAGTGTGACGGGTGATCACGTGTGACCGATCTAGAGCGACAGGTTGTCCTGTGACTGGTTCACATATGACTAGTAGTCCGTTTACCATAATAATTTATTTATTTATTCTAAACAGACCATTGTGGCATAACAGAAATTCCTAAAGCGCCACAATGGTCAAAAAATATAACAAAAAAAAAACAAAATAACAATTAAACATAAATTAATACATAACGAAAATAATATACTCAATAATAATATAGACACGTTTTAATAGATATAATAATATAGCTACGATATGAAGTTTTATTTATTTGTAGACAGTGGCGGACTGGGACTGAAATCAGTGCATGCCAGGAGTCAAAGGGGGCCCACCCAGGGTTAAAAAAATTTGTCCCCCCCCCCCCCCCATATAACAAAATTTTCTTCTTTCCATCACGCTAAAAATCAAGAGCAAAAAATAAATAAAATTTTCAAAAATGGGAATAAACAAATTTAGGCAAAAGCAAAATAGATCCATAAATTATATTGTATATTTCGTTTTAACCCTTTTCCTAGGTAAATAGAATGCATCATAAAAAAATGCGACATAAAAGCGGCTTTTACTTTCGGTAGAAAACAATCAGGGACGTCATTTCAGCTTTTTCTTGGGGGGGCAGGCAAAGATTGGTCAAATTGAATTTGAAAAAATAAGTTTATTTTTGGAAAAAGAATTATAAAAAAATATTATGTAAAAAGCGAAAAAAGGGCCGCAGGCGAAAATTTTTTTCCAAAAATCTTCACATGATTAATAAAAATCGACCAACAAAATTTATCACTATATCAAAAAATATACGAACTTTCGGAAAAATAAACGATATACATCTGTTTTTGAGAAAAAAAAGTAAAGGGGACCTTTCTAACGATTCGCTCC
Source organism: Arctopsyche grandis (assembly GCF_051622035.1). Taxonomy (NCBI): domain Eukaryota; kingdom Metazoa; phylum Arthropoda; class Insecta; order Trichoptera; family Hydropsychidae; genus Arctopsyche; species Arctopsyche grandis. Next base: position 32,673,306 of record NC_135357.1, read on the forward strand.
ATGGGATGAACAATTTCTAAGAATGTTACCCAAAGCATACCACTTAAAAACCAAAATATACTTGCTTCAAAATAATAAAATCTTTTTTTTCAAAGCACATAGCTGCGATTATTTTATTAGTTACCCAAAAGTAACATACATAAGAAATAAACGCAGCAGTCATAGATCCATAGTATCTCATTAATCATTAAATTCATAATATTTTCTAAATTCACACAATTCCTTAATTTAGGGGGGCGAGTGCCCCCTATGCCCCCCCCCCCTAAATTACGTCCCTGAAATCAAAAAATGCATATTTTCAATTAATGTTAATCAAAAATCGGGATTTTGGGGAGGGGGCCCCTATCCTATGTTTCTATATACATGGATGTGTCTAGATTAGGAATAGATTTTATATTCGGAAACTGTTTAAAATTGTGTATTTAAATCTTACTATATCGTCGAAGTATAATAAAATGCTATTTTGAAAGTATGTATGAAGTAAATTTAAATCGCTGGTTGATGATGAATAGTCCTATGCAAATGTTGAAACTTACATTTCGAGCCTTGTAAAAAAAGTTAACCGATCCTTGGGCTGTTAAAGCAGGTATTAGTTGTTTGTGTATATCGTAAGAAATTTGTTTTATTGAAATACCCAGACTCTAGGTCCCAAAGTGTAATATCCTATAAATTTTACATACGTGAAATAGTTAAAAAGTTATTTAATTTTACTGAGGGCCCATATTTTCTAACGGATAGTGGGGCCCACATGCCATCGGGCATGTACGCTTGTATGGCCAGTCCGCCACTGTTTGTAGATATTATGGTATGAAAATTACTCCCCTGACAATAGTCCGCGCCTCCCAGTTTGGAAACCGCTGTGTTACAGTGAAAGCATATTTCAAGTGAAAATATATTTTCAACAATTCAAGCAGTGAAAATGTATCAAACAATGAATTTACAACGTTACAACTCAATAAATTTAACCCTAACAACCCAATCTTAAATGAATAGGGCCAACCCTTACCTAACCTAACCTATCCTAAACCTTAAATAATACCAACCCTAACAGTATAAGGGCCGGGCCGCACCGTGCGACTTGCGAGCGACTTACTTGAGGGCGACCAGACCAATACATGCAGGTAGATGGGACATGACACACCCGTCAACTTGTTTGTCGCACACATTTCCATACATTTTTTCGTGTCGTACAACTAGTCGGCCGACAAAGTTGCACGGTGCGGCCCGGCCCTAACGTTATAGAGATATAGCACGACATGTGATATCACCTATTTCCCTCATCGAACTTAATCTGTACAAATGACATATTCGCGTCCTCTTCTCGTACACGAAAGTTAGCCGTGGCCGAAATACTTCGTCCAGCTTACCCATAAAGGCGATTCGACTCACTCCAGATACGCAATCACGAGTACACGGGAAATCCCAAGGAGCTACGCAACTACGCATCAAACATCGAACCCAAAGGAAGACCTCGACCCCGTCGGAATCTTCCAGAACGTGATCTCACCAGCCCAGCTACGCGTTGCTCAATCAACACCTTTATAAACCAGTGCATCGTCCCCAGATGCCAGTGAGCTTCAGGAACTCGACCTAGCTCGTTCCAGTGAATCCTTTACCTACATACTTCGCTGTACATACAAATACACCTGTATTAATCGAGTAATAAAGATCCTCTTCAAAATTCAACTGAATTTCCATAGGCCGGGAAACGGTCCAAAACCTTCAACCCCCCTGAACGATAGCTGCAGGAGCTGTAATGTGTGTATACGTATGGGTGACCAGTGGCTGTGGATGTGTCGTCGTCTCGATCAGCTTGTTCTGGAACGGTGCGGGGTGGGGGAATTATACAAAAGAGTAACGGTTATGATCTCGTTTTTATTGATGAGTAGATGGCGCGCCGGGGAGTTTCTCGGCGCCTGTGCCCCTTTATGGCGGAGGCTGTGGATTGAGTAGGCTGTGGCTGGTCAGGAAGGGTAGACCAGCCACGCCAAGACCTTCTCGGACGGCGTCTCACGAGCGTCTTAGAGCTCGCCGTGTTCGAGGCTTGGGTCGAACACGTGGTCGAGTATAGTCGGTAGACATAGTCGGTGAGGCACGACTATGGAAGAAGCCATACTCCTCGGAGGGCTTCTATGATGCCAATGAGCGCTCGCCGTGATCGCTTGGGTGGATCACGGGGCCAGCCTGCCTTAGTTCGAGGCCGGCTTTTACGAGGGACGCTGCATCTGACCCACGGGAGAATCTAGAGCGACTGACCGATGGTCAGTGTAAAAGAAAGAAAACAAAAGCCGAAGCCGTAAGAGGACAACCAACGGCCATGAGGGTTTTTGGCTCGGACACCCCCTATAAAACCAACCATGAATATGTAACTGGCTATGATTTCAATGAAACGTCAGTGAAAATATATTTTCCCTTGAAATATAATTTGACTGTGACATATACACAGAATTACAATATTCACCACCTCTTTTAGAAAAACCTTCCAACACGTTTAAAAATGGTAACAAACGCTTACAAAATTGCTCCGTCTTGAAAACCATTCGAAAAATGAAACTGAATCGGCACACAATTACGTAATTCGAATTAGCGGGAGGCCGCGAACAAAGTGTGACATAATATCGAAGCGCAGAGCGCGCATGGTCGTGGCGGAGAGCGCGTCGGCCAAACGTGTAGTGTCAACAAGAGACAGCTGTAGGCGGAGCTGCGCCCCTCGACAGCCGCAGCCCCCGCGGCCCCCTCGCCCGCCACTTCGCCTCGTAAGACCCCACCCCACCCCACCCTCACCTCCCCGCATATGCGACACTTTTCGATACACACACACACACACACACACACACACGATACAACATACAACTTGCTCCACTTGTTTTTGTGTACATGCAGGCACTATGCTAATGTATGCGTGCGTCCAAATTGAAAATCAAAACAAAACAATACTAATCGTGTCCATTATTAACGACCGTATCAAATACATGTTTGGCATGTTTTTGTATCTAACAATACATGTTTCGTTATCTATCTAAGCCACAGCGCAACTCACTGATTAACAGATTATCTAAAAATCGCATCCCCCCTCCTCTCCCCCTTCCCCCCGCAAATTGGACTATTTTGAATTTGTTGATTGTTATAAGACATACATATGCTTGCGGTTTGTAATTAATATCTGTATATATCTACACTGTATATGTTTGGATATATGCACACAGTGAGAGCCGTAATGTCAATTTATGTTGACCTGTCATACATATATAGAATTATATATGCAAAAAAAACCTACTCCCCCCATTGTTTTTTCATTGTTATGTGCATACATATATAAAATATTAAAATTTCATTATATTATTGAACTGCCTTTGTATGAAAAAAATTTGCATATGAACATGTTCATATGTCGAATCATTATACGATTCATGTTTTTACTTTATTTACATATACATATAGGAGAGATCAAGAAAATGCACCTTCATATGACAGTCTGTGGTGAATAAAAAATATTCAAAAATTGCTTCAAATATGGCTATTATGAAGCTGGTAAGCGAGTCATCGTCAAGATTTGCTTGATTTGCTGTTTCTAGTTCAAGATTGTAATAAGTAGGTCACGTGAATAATGTATAGCAGGATCTGCATCTTCCCTTGTGGCAAATGTGGTATTGATTTTGTTATTACACCACATTTTGGTATTGCTTTTTATGAAAAATTGATTATATCGAGTACCTATATACATATATACATATATTTCGTTTGAATGATACGTCATCCTCGTAATTATCGTTTAATGTTTATTTATTTACAATTACGACGCATTAACGGGACATTTATCTTTAATTTCCCGCGATTAGTTCTGATAAGAAATTGCCTATATATAATGTCACATTGCAATTTTCGCGTTCAAACGAGGATTTTCGGTATTTTGAGCCATATGTTAAGCCGTATATACTAGTGAGGGTGAAAACACACTGAGTGGTACGCATGCGAAAAAAGCGCAGCACCCCTAGCCCACATACACGGTACACAGTCTCAAAAATCACCCCCTGGAGTGTTTTCGGTGATATTTTATCATTATATTCGTACTTGCTTGACAGTGGTCGATAACGGTATAAAATTGAATCGTGAAATAAAATTAAAATTGAACGGTGAATCCCATATTTGAAGAAATGTTGGAGAAACTCGTCGGTTGCATATGGATATGCATACACGTGTGACCTCACAAACATATGCATTCTGCACGTGCAACTACGCCCGAATTCGGTTTGGGAAACACCCACTGTTTACAAGCCAGTGATGTCGCATACCACTCAGTGTGTTTTCGCCGTAATTTTTTTTATTCCAATTGAAAATTTTGATTTTCAACTATATTTGTCTTTGTGTTTGTGATATTTATCTTTTGTAGTGAATGTGTCCTCATTTTTCAAATGTTTTATTTGAATTTGTTGTTATTCTATAGGTTTTATGTCAAAAATTATTGATTGATGATCAAAGAATAATAGTTGGATCATTATCATGGTGTTGATTGCAAAAATAATTATAAAAAATATTGCCATTTATGAGTCACGGGGCCGTTTTTTATGCTCGATCAAAATTGGGGATGTTATGTGAATGTTACTATTTATGTGAATTTTTTAAAAACATATAATAAATTTAAATCAAACTCATAGCAGTTCTGAAACAAAACTGATACCAATCAATTTTTTTTTACTCGTTCTTAATGGATTTTTTTAAAGATAATTCGTTTTTATTAACCATTTGCTGACGTCTGTTCTGTTGAATGCTCGCCACGCTGAAAATTTCGCCAACATTTCCAATTATAATTATTTAGAAATCCAATATAGAAAGCAGGCATAAAAATTGTAGCTAATCCAAACAAACCCTAGTAAACCAGTCTTTATAAACATTGACGCGGATTACACGACCCATGTTCAATGCTACCCGGAAAGGCTTAGCTTAATAGGGATATTATATTAAACTGTCTTTATATAAGAATTAAATAAAATTCCACTTAGAAAAATCACATTTCGACTATTCTTATGGATTAATAACCAAAATTCTATTGATAACTGGCTTACCTCGATAAAATAAACGAATTTTTGTTATTAATCCACAAGAATAGTCGAAATATAATTTTTATAAGTGGAATTTTATTTAATTCTCATTTAAAGACAATTTAATATATTATCCTTGTTAATTCAATTCAGATTCGTGTAAATACTAGTACGAGCTTTTAGCTCGCAATTTTACCGATTTAAAATTCAGCACACTTCCAATTAACCCTTTTAAACGAAAACAAAAAATAGTGTGGCCAGAACACTATCCCAATAAACATGTTTCAATAGAAAATACTCAATATAAAATAGTATTAACAGTGGGGAAAAAATCCAAAGTGAAAATACGTACTTTTGACTTTTGATTTGAACTGGACGACTACTTAGAGAGAATTGAAAGCTGAAATGTACTACAAATGAAAGATAAAATACCCGACTATAGATTCCAATATTCATTTTGAACAGGAAATTAACAGATTTTGAGACATCGACCGAACAACACCAAGATATAGAAAAAATCGCGCGATTTAAAAAACACATCTCCGAATCTCGAGCCAATCAACATTTTTTATAACCAGATTCGTGTTTACTGGGCATAGATCTATAAGAAAAGTCATATCTCGTCTCTGAACCATTTTTCGTGTCGAACAGCTTAATATTATTCTAATGTTAATGTACAGCATAATAGGAAAAAGAGCTCAAAAACCTATTTACGTACAGATTTTAATTTACAATTTGTCAAAGTTAGAGAATGTTGACATAATTGAAGAAAAAAAACAAAAACATAGATAATACTTTTTTTTTTTTTCACATGTTTATAAGTAATGATGACCGAGTGTGTCGAAACGTTTACGTAATTCAATATCAAACCATTAACGCAATTAAATGATTCATTATTTTAACTGTTCGTACATATGTATGAGGTTACGCTTTATGGAAGTGTTGTATGATTGAATTTATTTTATAGGTATGACAATATGGACGAAGAAAAGCGCAGTCAGACATCGGAGAAGGCCAGTCCCGTTGACAACATAGACGTGGACGAGGCGGTCGAGGCTTCCGAGTCGACGGACCTCCCCGACAGCGGCTGGTGGGGATCATGGATCACAGCGGCCAAGTCAAAGGTATGACACACGAGCACTAGAGTGAGAAAATCCTCCGAGTATATCGCTTGAATATTTTATGACGTTTGATTTTTGCGTTCAATTCCGTTTTTGGTTTTGTGTAATACATTGTTCACTTTCGGTTAATTCATGTTTGATTGATTTTACAGTCTGTCGAAGTTTTGGGAATGGTAAAAAAGGATCTGGACGAATTAAGTACGGCTGTAAAAAGTGAAGCTTCGCATGTCATCAACACTACATCTTCCGCTATAGGAAAAACTTTTAAAGTATTTTTATTTTTAATTTTTCGTATACATTGTTTTATTTGTCACTTTTTATTATATTATATTATATATTGTATTGTTAGAGATTAGAGTGTTTATATGTGTATTTAATTTGTAGATATTTATTTCTCATTGTAATTCGAGTAAAATGTAATCAATAGGCAATTGAGGTATCTTAAAATATTCATTTATATTAATTACACTCACATAAATAGCATTGGACAGCAAATACGAACCCTTTGAGTGCTGACGTCTTTTCTGTTGAAAGCCCGCCATGCTGAAAATTTCGCCAACATTTAGAAATCTAATAGAAAGCAGGTATTAAAATTGTAGATAATTCAAACAAACCCTAGATAACTACCACTGAGGATTTTGAGTTTTGTAAAGGTGTGTTTAGACGCACTAATATATCTTGCAACAATATAAAATAAACTTAATATGTCTATTAATGAATGTATTTTTCCAAAAATAGTTCCATCTTCTTCATTGTTGTTAAAATGTAATGCTCACAATCTAAATGCCAAGCCACAATCTAAAATACTCGGCAGTTAGGGATTTCCATCGAGAAATTCTGCTATGGTTATAAATTCAGAAATTCCGGTGTCTTTATAAACGTTTACACAGATTACACGACCCATGTTCAATGCATTTTTTTTTTTCAATGCTACCTGGAAAGGCTTAACGGATAGTATTCTTGTTTATTTTTTATTACATACTCAAAATACAACGTCTATTGGCGTATTTCGGGCTCATGGACTTGTTGTCAAAACGCCGATCGGCGTTGGTCAGCATTCAAAGGGTTAAGAAGTATGTATTAAATGTGACATAAAATTTTTGGTCCACCGGGTACAAATATGATATTGTTGCGTAGGGTTAGGTTCAGGATCTAAACTAAAGGCCAAAGTCGCTTCACAGCATTTATTCAACGATCCACGGAACCACCGCTCACTCAGGAATAATCTTATCTACTGTGTGTACATATTTATAAAGGACAAGTTACACAGCACAGCTTCCCCGATCCATTAATGTCTCTTTTGTCTAGGCACTTAAAGGTCTATCCTGGCGAGTCTATTGTTTACGCACGCACTGGCCCAGGTCTGTGAGAAGTCCAGCGTATCCTTTGTTCAAGCACTTACTGAGTCCCGTTAGCCTAATCGGGGGTCTCTATTGTTCACCCACGAATGCACTTAGGCAGTGGACACCCTCTGTCATATTCCCACGTTACAATATTAAAATTAATTCAACAATATGATATATTATAATAAATTACACAATTCTTTCATTCATATGCAACTTACTGAATTGTCTGGAGTTTCTCGTTCGAGTGAAAGTTGGAAAAAATTGTATTCGTTGAAATGGGCCTTTAGGATACCTTTAAGGCGCAGACACACTGAATTGTGTGGCACAGCTTGCTTAGGTAGACTCCATATGTGATGGGCGTATCCTCATGTCATTGTTAATTCGTATGATCTTATTATTTCGACAGATATCTCTTATATTTCTTCAAATATGGAAATCATCGTTATCGATCACTGTCAAACCTGTGTCAATACAAGGATAAAAGATCACCGAAAACACTCCCGGGGATGAGTTTTGACCTGCGTGCCAAAACATACATCAGGCGTGCTAGCGTTTTTTTACATGTTTTTTACTCTCCGTGTCTTTTTGCAGACACACAGAGTTTTGCACATGCAAAATAGCTGGTCCGCCAAATCTATAACATTGTGTCCCTTCGAAAAGCTCACCCTCTGGAGTGTTTTGAGTAATATTTTATACTTGTTTTGACTTATTTATAGAAATGTTGATGAAACTTGTCGAAATAATAAAATCGTACGAATTAAAAATTACATGAAGACACGCCTATCACATTTGGAGTCCACGTATGCGTCCCGTGCCGCACTTTTCAACGCGTTCTTAATATTAGACTATAATTATAAATCGTTTTTCATCTATTATAACATAAATTCTTGCTCAATGAATCCGGTATTGTTGTCCAATGTGATTTAACTGATTTTTACATACTTATATTTTCCACGTTTATTTTTATTCTACACTGCCTGATTTACATTGATGTGTGTGTGTGTGTGTGTGTGGGAATGTTTGTCAAATACATTATAATTGCGTATGAATAAGTTAAATATGCTATATTTTATTTTATTTTTTTAGCTTGATGAACCGGAATCGACGGCTAATGTAATGAAAAAGAGCTTCAGCACATTTTTAGGTAAACGTCGTGTGTATTTTGCTATCATTTAAAAGATCAAAACTTTACAACCTTTTATATCAGCCAGCAGCCTAGCACCAAGAGGCGCCGGGTTCGATCCCGTGAGTTGACCTCGATTGAAAAGAATTTATTCCGAGTATATCTTTAATGCTGCTGGTCAGACTTGGATATTTGTGACTCCAGGTCGATCGTTTCCTATCAGAGTTTACCAATTTTTCAGATTTCATTGTTAAAACGGTTCCTCGATTAAATTGGCTAAAAAACCTTCCAACCTACAATGTCACCACTATTTGAGTATGATTAATGTAGGGAACAATTTAAACGCTCCCTACATTAATCATATCATATCATTTTAAAAAAAAATTGTACATTAAAAAAAGTTTCTGTACATTACAAAAAAATTGTGTGCATTTCTAAACGACGATTGCAGATTGCATTAGAAACTTTGCTTTGATCATTGAAAAAAATATTTGCTACTTACAAAGCGGATGAAATGTGTATTAAAAAAAAAAACCAGATGAACTGTATCGAAACGCGGCGAATACCTACAACGATCAACGCTTCTCTCTACTGGATTCCTTCTTTTTTACTCTTCGGCTTACGACCTTCGACACCTACGACCTTGGCTTCCACTCTACGACCTGACATCATCATTCATATTCATACGTAATCACTTTTGACAGTTGACAGTTGTCAATAGCAGAAGACGCAACGTTGCCACTTTTTTGTTGTATCTATTCTAATGCTAAAATCTATTTTTTCGAATGATCGTCTCGCATTTTTTTAATGGTCACTTTATAATGCCAAAATATTTTATTCAATGCACCGAAAACAATGCACAAACATTTTTTTTAAAGATGCAAAGTATTTTTTATCAATGTACAGATAAATCGCACCCTTTAATGTACAATTCATATACACATGTCTCGTAATTCCTGTTAGGACTTCCTGGTATATATGTATGTATGTATATAATAAAAAAAAAATATTTTATTTTCGTCAATTTTCAGATCAAGTCAATACTGTTTTAAATCCATCGCCGGATGACGATGACGCTGAAGCTATTTTAATAATTGACGGTGATTCTGTCACACTTACAAATTTTCAGGTTAGTTTCATACGTGCAATGATTGCTTAAATGTTTTGAATTTTTTGCTTTATTTATTGTTTTTGTTTATAGAGAGATCTGCTGTCGCTTCAAAAGCTCGACGCTACATATCTGATAGCTCCGGAAGGACCGGCTTTGGCTAGTATGCTCGCTTGGTTGGAGGCGACGACTCGTCCGTCGCCGACGATCCTCGAAAAGCACATACGTTCCTCTCCGGTATTGCAGGAGAAACTAGAACGTTTAGTACCGCATGCCGTGTCCAGAGACGACTTTTGGGAAAGGTCAGGATTTCCCCTTGCCGACGGAGACGTTTTTTTTTTTTGTGAACGGGTGCTGATTGTCGTCGTTTTTTTGCATTTCAGATACCTGTTCCGCAGGGCCCTGCTCGAGGACAGGTTGGCGCAGACGAACAGGAACAGTCCGGAGACTTGTTCGGACTCCATCGTGAACAGTATCGCGCTGTCGGTGGAGGAAAAGTCCCCGCCGGCTTCTCACGAATCCCCGTCTCACAGTAGCGTGAGCTCGGGCGATAGCGCACGCTCTAATTACGGCTCGTCCAAGAGCAGATCTATGGACTTTGAACCGTCCACCACGAAAGATTTAGACAAAATAGGTGATTACATTGATGGTGTTGTATGGGAGAATGGTAAACACAATCAAATCATATAAATTAGGAGCAATTTTCCCTCTAAAATTTACGGACGCCCTGTGACGGCCACTCGTTGAACGAAAACTCGTGTATGTGTTTGTTGGACGCATCGGCGGGGGCGGATCGGCGTTTAAATCAACCCCAAAGAATTTGGGATCCCATCGAAGAATTTGTTATTATATAATATTTGAAATCACATTGAAACTACTTTAATTGGATTAATATTTAGATTAATTTTTCATTTGAGTATGCTGTTTTAAAAAGAAATACATACATATAAGGGTGCCACTTTAGTATGCGGTCTATCTTAGCATGCGATCTACCTTTGAATCGCAGTCGACTGTTTTATTTTATTTGTATCGGAGCAACGACCTGTTTATTATAATTTTTGTTTTTTTATAGGACCAACCCTAACTTAACCTAACCTAACCTGATCCTTAAATAAATAGGTGTTGGCTGCTAAGATATGATATTTTTTGAATCGCAGTCGACTATTTTATTTTATTTGTATCGGAGCAACGACCTGTTTATTATAATTTTTGTTTTTTTATAGGGCCAACCCAAACTTAACCTAACCTAACCTGACCCTTAAATAAATAGGTGTTGGCTGCTAAGATATCTTATCAGCCAGATATTATATTTTTTGAACACCGTTAGTCCTGTCGAACTGAAACTTAGTATTATTTTTGTTTGTATCGTAGCAACGGCCTGTTTATTATAATTTTTGTTTTTTCCTGCCGCCCCATAATGTTGTTGAAGCATTTTTTATCAAAATATCGTCAGCAGCGAAGAAAATACCGACCCTACCAACCTAATCTTAAATGAATAGGGCCAACCCTAGCTTAACCTAACCTAACCTGACCCTTATATAAAAAGGTGTTGGCTGCTAAGATAAGTTTTATTTCATCAATATTTTCACAAAAAAAACATATATTAACAGCCAACACCTATTTATTTAAGGGTCAGGTTAAGTTAGGGTTGGCCCTATTCATTTAAGATTCGGTTGTTAGGGTCGGTATCATTCAGTTTCACTGTCACTCGCGAGAACTGAGACAGTGAGACCGCATATTAAAGTAAAAACGTGAAGGTAGATCGCATACTATGTAAAGTAGATGTGTGGAGGTAGACCACATACTAAAGTGGCAACCAATATAGGAATCTCATTATTAATTTTTTTAATAATATTTTTAGGATAGTGATGGGATAGGTTGCCCCAAATCGACACTAGTCGAACTTGTACTGTATAAAAGTTCAAATTTAAATCGTAATCAGGCTGGCAACGGGTAATTGTGAGCCAATTTTATTTGTGATTTGAATTCGCATGTTTACAAGTGATTTGAGTTCGCATGTTTGACCCGCATCTTAGAGCTTTCGCCGTTTCATAAGAAAATTTTGACTAAATAACGATTGGCAATGAAAAATTTTACCGCAGCCGAGATTATTCAATCTACTACGTTTGATCCACTGAATTCGAATGTGACAATGATTTTTTGTTGCTTTGCTCCAAAAAAATATTGAGATTGAAAATCAATCCTTGTAATCGTGGTGAAATATAAAACTGGCCCAATAAATGCTCGAGAAAAAAATGTGTAAAAATGTATGTTTGACTTTTAAAATTTGCTAGATAACACTGAGCAAAAAAAGTATTACCAGAGCGGAGACAATATTTATCAATATCAATTCATACTAAGTTTGATATTTCCAAATGAACGTTTAGAAAAGTGTGCAGTTTTTACAGATTTTTGACTTTTGAAGTCTTAACTCAATATCTAGAATGCCTGTGTCAAAAGTGAGGATTGGAATCTACAGTAAGATTTTTTTCTATTGATTGCGATTGCTTTAACATATTTATAATTAATTATCTAGCGAATTTTAAAAGTCAAAAATATTTTTTTTTCTCGAGCCGTAATTTATTTATTTATTTTACATACAAATATACCAGGAAGGCTTAACAGGTAAACCCCAAATGCGCCTTCCTGGTCCACATAATTATTACTTAGATACATGTAAATCTAATTAATATCTGACATCTATCGTCAGATATTACAAATATCGTATTAATACGATAAATAACGATGAATAACTTTCATGTAACAATACGAATTTTATATTTGATAAACAACCACAGAGACATCTATGGTGAGCAATATGGCGAAACCTAAGATATAACAATAACTAAAGGTTCGCAACAGAAAATTGGGAAGGAAACGCCAATTTTACAGGAATCGTTTCAATGAAAATCAGAAAAATTGACAAATTCTGATAAGAAACGATCGACCTTGACAAATCAAGGTCTGGCCAATAGCGAGACTTAGCGGGAATCGAACTCGTAACATCAAGTACGAGATAATTCAACATTCACCACTAGACCACGCTACTGGTTATGCAATTATTGGGCCAGTTTTATATTTCACCACATTTAAAAAGATTGGTTTTCAACCTCAATTGTATACTCGTACATATATGTTTTATTTGAACGTACTAATTCGAGCGGCAAATGATTTTAAATTACATTATGTAATGCCATCGCTCACGAGTGCGCACATCTCTAGAGTAGGAAACTACATTCTTCACCTCACTGCATACGGTCATCAACAACAGCATTTTTAACTCAATTTAAAATCATTTACCGCTCGAGTTAGTATGTTTTGATGAAAAAAAATATTATTATTAAAAAAATATTGAAAATCAATTCTCGTAAACGTGGTTTTATATAAAACTAGCTCAATAGATTCATAATACCTAGAGATAAAAATATTTAACAAAAATAGTATATTTTAACTTTTAGAATTCACTAGGTAATTAATTATAACAATAAAACTTGATTCCAACCCTTACTTTTGGCACAGACATACTAGATTTTGAGTCAATACTGCAAAAGTCAAAAATCTGTAAAAATTGCGTATTTTTTTAAACGTTCATATCTATATAAATGAGAAAAACTAACAAAAACCATTATCATATTCGACCTCAACGGGTCAAATTTAGTTAATACTGATATTGATAAATATTGTCTCCGCTCTGGTAATGATTTTGTTGCTCAAACACACCTAGATATATATTTTTTACACATATTACATTTATTGGGTCAGTTTTATATTTCACTACGTTTACAAGGATTGATTTTCAATACTCACTTTTGCCACAGCAATACTACATACATAGATTTTGAATTAAATACTGCAAAAGCATTTTTTCATACGCTCATATCTCATAAATGATTAAAAATCATTGTCATATTCGAATTCAGTGGGCCAAACTTAGTACAGTTTGATTAGTCTCCGCCCTGGAAAGAAAGAAAAGTGATTTTTTTGTTGTCATCGATTGAAACTTGTCCCTTATTAGACCCATTCGCCCCTGCCCATCATATCGGTGGAACGACTTAGAGGGAAACTTGGTTCACGAGTGGCACAATTACCAAGCTTCGAAGCAGTGGTTTTTTGACGTGTCGTCCTTTTGTTTCCAGAAGACTTCGCCAGCAACATCGAACTGACTGAAGAGCAACAGATCAAGTTGCTTCAGGAGTATGAAAATGAAATAGCCGCCAACGAAAAGAACAAACGCCTGTTCGAGGACTCTGGCTCGCTCGACTCGCCGCAGGACTCGGCTCCGACCACACCCCAGATTCAATCGCCGGCGTCCCTCAAATCGAACAAATCGGCGCCGCAGATCAAAGCCACCACCAAAGTCGACAAGACTAAGAAAGCCATCGCGAGCACGCGCTCCAAAAGCTCCGATACCATATCGAGTGCCGCGCAAAAGTCCGCGTCGAAGAAGACCGTCACTAAAAAGGACGCCGCGTCGAAGAAGCTGAACGAGGTGACGAGCAACATGAAGGAGGATCACTTCGTCGCCGATTCCAAGACGGTCAAGAAGACCAAAGTCAAGAGTCTGTCGGAGGAGATCGCCGAGAATGATCCGAAAATCATTTCCGACAGTGCGAGCAACAACTCGGACGAGAGTTGGGAGAAGGAGTTCGAAATAGACGATTTGCATATAAGTTCCAAGTGATTTACGGTGTTAGGTCGTACGTAAAGTTAATGTATATTCTTTAATGTTATATCTAAATTATACAGATATTATATATATATATATATTATATATGAGCGTCCATGGTGAATGTTTGTTTGTTCTTTACGTCAAGGTATCAATGTATTGAGAGATGTATAGGTTTTTAATTTGTTACACCTTTGAATATTGGTTTTTTTTTTATACATTGCTACAACCTTGACTGTATTTGATTACGTTTACATTTTTTCTTTATTAAATTAAATTAATGTTTTAGTCAAATTGGAAGATAATGATTTCGTTTTTGCTTAAGGATGGGTTTTATTTACTTACTGCTCGTTTTAAATCTCATTACGGTAGAGCACCACTTGATATTCATGATGAAGTTAAACCCATGTATGTCAAAGTAAGGCCTAAAAGATGATGAAAATATTGTTGCGTAGGGGTGGGTTCAGGATCCAAATGAAAGGCCAAAGTCGTTTATTCAACGATTCCGGAGGTCCACACGGAACCACCGCTCACTCCAGAATAATTTGATTAACTGTGTGTACCTCCTTATAAAGGACAAGTTGCACAGCGCAGCTTCCCCGATTCATTAACCCTTTGCCCGCTGCAATAAATATAGCGAACAAGCCCTGTACGCGGCACCTTTTTCGCGAATTTGGCAATCGAGTTTTCGACCTTAAATACAAATTTTAATATTTCCTCTAGTAACCAGATATGTTAATTAACACATAAAGTATTATTTTAAACAATAAAATACATAATATATCTCGTAGTTTTGGATTAATTGTCAAATAATCATTCTTCATAATTGTATGAAGATGTGACGTCACATAGACGAGGTTTCAGTATGGTTCCAAAAAAACTAATTTTGACTGGTATATATTTATTTTAAGCAAATTGAATAGATAGCATTCAACTCTCAGTAATATATTCAACCAATTTTGAACCTTAAAACAGTTGAAATAGGCGCATATAAGCCTCAAAATCCCGTGCAAAGTTCAGAAATTATATGGAGGACAGCCGCGCTACAGACTTGTCGCCCAAAGCTTTCATAGAAGACGGCCGCGGGCAAACGGTTAATGTATCTATTGTAAAGGTCTACCCTGGCGAGTCTATTGTTTACGCACGCACTCGCCCAGATCTGTGAGAACTCCAGCGTATCCTTTGTTTGAGCAGTTCGAGCAAGTTGCCCACCACAGCTTCCCCGATCCATTTATGTATCTATTTATGTAAAGGTATCGCCCTGGTATTTGAGAACTCCAGCGTCACCTTTGTTCGGGCATTTACTGAATCCCGTTAGCCTGATCCGGGGCTTATATTTTTCACCCATGAATGCATTTAGACAGTAGATACTCTCTCTCGCTCGTGTTCCCACGTTAAAATATGTATGCGAGACGAATTATGGTTGCTATGGGGCCTCGATGGTTGTTGTGTGAACCGTGTTAAAGTGGAGCTCTGCTGTAAGATTATAAATATATACACATCTGAATGCAAATTAGAAAATTGAAATGCTATTGAAAATAATTCGTTTGTAAAAACTAAATAGAAACATATAACATTCTATCTGCGTAAGATAAGATATAATAAATATTTAGAACATTTTGTGATTGTCCTTATTAATATATATTTCAATTGTATCGAATCGACTTTCAATTTAACGTAATCAAATTTTAAATTTCGCATAACGAAATGTACGTATGTATAAAATTGAAGCATTTATTTACATATTAACACTCGAAATTTTTCCAGATTTACATATAAACATTTTCAATTTACTTATTTAATAATGTAAATGCTAATAATATCTACTTATGATATAAAATTAATAACAAAAAAAAAACTGCTTTAATATAGTCAACCTAAAGTAAGTTCCACAACTTGTACTTTTATTTTATTTTTCCATTTTATAATACATATGTATTATATATAAATAATTTAAAAAAAAAAAGTACCTAATTTAACGAAAATAATATTATATTTTCTTTATCGCATATGATGCATTCTTTTGCATACCAATACTAACACTTAACAAAAAATGATATGAAGTATATAAATTTGTCATTAAACTACTGCCGATCATCAGTATTTTAGATTGTATTCCGTTCTGTAAAATTCTGCTTCATTCAAGACTATGTACTGTTTTGAATAATATTGCTCAACTTTGATTTTGTATCTCAAACTTTTGACAAATTTCAACACTTCCGCTCGTATATAAATATATATTATACAAAATAGCACACACGCCTAAAATGATATGATAAAACACACACACACACATATTATAGAACACATATTGTATTGTTGTATTATTTAGACTTTTATATATACATATATAATATATATATTTATAGTTTTTAAATTATTATTATATTATTAATGTGAATCGCTTACCGCATACATAATATATTGCAAGCTTTCACTGAGAGAATTTGTACATAAGATTGTTATAATGATATATTTGTATTTTACAATAATAATTATCATTTAATACAATGATTGTTGATTTATTTTTGGCAGTTCACCCGATGATGATTGATTGTGGCTTCCGTTGAAATTCGTCTTGACCCGTCTATCTTTGACCTCGTGTATATTTCGCTTGTTTATCTTCAACGGCACTTATTTAGTCGCCTATTATATTTGGAATCGTCCGCACGGCTATGATAATCGAATGATGAAGTGGCCCGTCGTTCAAGTTGTTATCGTCGCGTTCTTAGCCATCAGCTTTCAAAACGCCGATGCGGATCTGATATGCATATCGGAGAGCTGGAGAGCTAACTCCATAAGATGTAGGCCTACTGGGGGTCTCTTCAACAGTCTGTCCACTATTGAAGTCTTCGGCAGCAAGGGTGGTGGCAAAGTCAACGCACTCTACTTGAAGAATTGCAAGTTGATAAGCGTCAACCGAGGAGCTTTCTCAACCTTCCCCGACACTCAAGTGCTGGATCTCTCGTCGAATTCTATACAAATGCTCGACGGAGACGTCTTCAACAGCTTGACCAATTTACAAGCTTTGAACTTGTCGACCAACATGCTGGAGACTATCAGCCCCGATATGTTCAAATCGCTGACGAAGCTGAGGGACTTGGATCTGTCTTCGAACATGCTGACGATCAACTCCGTCGAAAGTCCGTTCAAAGGCCTATCGATGCTCCGGGGCTTGGATCTGTCGAACAATAACGAAGTGGCCGTCATACCGGATCTATTCCTCGGTCTAAACTTGAGGACACTCACCATGTCGGCGACCAATATGCAATTCCCCGACGCGTATCTTTTGGATCAACCGAGCCTGTCCTTCTTGGACCTGTCGAACAACGTTAACCTGTTCGACTCGGGATATTTAGGCACCGTGCTTCAGACGTGCGGCAATCTCATCCACTTGAAGATATGCCGGTCGAATCTTGAGATCATCGAGTCGGCTTCGCTGAGGGATAACAACCGTCTGCGAGTTCTAAATATATCCAACAATATGCTTTCTAAGTTAGACAGTGATCTATTCTTCAAAAACGTTGTCCTGATGGACCTGGACCTCTCCCATAACAAATTGCAAACTTTGCCTAATAAAATCTTCAGCAGAAACGTCGAAATCATAACGTTGAATCTATCATACAACATGATTGTAAAACTACTGACAAACGCCTTTGATACTTTGACTAAGTTGCAAGTTTTAGACTTGAAAGGCAACCGTCTTACGACTTTGCAGAACTCTATCTTCGTCAAGAACACTGCCTTAGGGACGATAGATCTGAGCAACAATCAATTTAAGTCCATCAGCGAGTTCATCTTCATCATGAACATCGAGTTGCGATTCTTGTACTTGAGGAACAATCAGATAGAGTCGTTCAGCTACGACGTGGTCAAGAAAATGAATAATCTGATCTTGCTGGACTTGGACAACAACCGCTTGACTACCATTTCGTCTCAAATTATGAACATGGTGTCGATCTCCGAGCTGTGGCTGTCTTGCAACAACATCGTCTCGTTGCCGGAGAAGCTGTTCGCCAACGTGGACTCTGGCTATAAGACATTGAAACTGCACGGCAACCCTTGGAACTGCGGCTGTTTGAATCGCCTGCTTGACTTCAAAAAGAACGCCCTCGATTACGATTACGTGGGTTTCACCGACGGCAACTTCATATCCTGCATCGTCGGAAGCAGTCCATCCGTATGTGATAATTCGATCAACGCCGATGACCTGAAACAGTGGGAGGATACGCACAGGATTTATTCGAACGCTTGTCTCTCCAAACAAGTGAAAAATGTTTAAAATTTTTAATTTAACGTATCATTAACTCTCAGGTTAGTTAATTTTCTTTTCTAATATATAAAAATCAGTATGAAATTTACTACTACTTATTTATTTGGTTTGTATAAAACATCAACTTCTGGTTTCTGACTGATTTTGTTTTAAAAACATTGTTATTTTTACATATATACCAGGAAGCATAGAAATGTTATAATAATAGAAGTGGCTTTAGGCGTCATATTGTTGTCAAGTGACGATTGTCCACAGACTATCTACATATATATATATATATATATATATATATATAAAAATGAATGTCTGTGTGTGTGTGTGTGTGTGTCTCGAATAGGCTGCTAAACCACTGAACCGATTACGATGAAACTTTCAGGATTTGTTGTGTGCATGTCCGGGAAGATTACTGTGAAAAAAAAACGGGAAAAACGGGAATGAGTGTCATTGCAACGCAATAATTTCAAATGTGTTCGCTACCTGCGTTTTTCCGACAAATGGGAACGGGAACGAGAACGGGAATTGCATGCGTTATTATGGCATTGCAACGCATGCCGGGGTTCAGCTAGTCCTAAATAACTTTAGCATCAGTTGTATTTGATGCTCGGTGCTCGACGTATGTCCGATAAAAACTTCTCTGTTTTTATTACTCGCAAGATGGGCAAGCATCGGTAAAAATTGCACAATGCATTCAAAAACACACAATAAAAAACATGGGATACATTTTTATAAGTATGTAAATCGATCCGATTGTATTCCGTGCGTTGTAGCGTATTTATAGAGACGTACCGCGTAATATTGACAACAGTTATTTATTCGTAAGGGCCCTTCTATTATTATATTAATTATCGTAAGGCCTTACAGGTAAACTCCAATGCGCCTTCCTGGACAATTACAAACAATGCAGCATTTTTATTACAAGTACAAGACACTGAAAACTCGCAAATTAACGAGACATCTATGAATTGTACATTAATCATACTCAGATAGTGGTGACATAGTAGGTAGGAAGGTTTTTTAGCCAATTTTAATCGGGAACCGTTTCGACAATGAAATCAGAATAATTGGCAAACTCTGATAGGAAACCATCTACCTGGAGTCACTAATATCCGTCTGACCAGCAGCACTACAGATATACTTGAGGTCAGCTCATGGGATCGAACCCGGCGCCTCTCGGTGATAGGCAGAAGCTTAACGACCGAGCTATGCTGCTGGTTATATATGTGATAATGACCAAAAGTCTCTTGAAATAATCCTCTTGGCCAAAATGGTCTATGTATAAAGCCTATTGCGCACTGTCGACCGGTCGTCGTCGACTGTAATTTATACAGTCTTAAGGGCGCTACAGACGCTCTGGAATATCGGAGCGGTATGTCTTGTAGTAGACCGTGCGGTGAACGAACAGAATTTGGTTCGATGTGCGGCGTACTGAATGCGCTTCGACCTGACGGTGAATGTTCCTACACACGCTACGGTCTGCGTCAACATCGGTCGCCGCAAGACATACCGCTCCGATATTCCAGAGCGTCTGTAGCGCCCTTTAGATGGGTGTTTACGCACTGGGTCGCCGGTCGCATGATCGACCAGCGAATTGCTGTGTCAGCAAGAGTTCGATCGAACCAAATGTTTAGCACCATTGGGTTCGATCCCGGGCTAATCTTTAACATACTGCTGGTTAGACTTGGATGTTTGTGAGTCCAAGTCGATCGTTTCTTATCAAAGTTTGCCAATTTTATCCGATCATTGTTGAAACGGTTCCCGAAAATTGGCAAAAAAATCATCCTACCTGCTGTCACAAATCTTCTGTATTGATGTATGTATGTATGTACAATTTGTAAAAATTTATGTAAACGTCTAAAAATCCATAGATGTCTCAATGGATTAATTAGTTAATTGTTAATTTCGTGTCCTTCAGCTTCTCGAAATACAGTGAATTATGTAATAAAAATGTTGCATTGTTTGTAATTAATTGTCCAGGAAGGCGCATTGGGGTCTTCCTGTCGAGCCTTCCTGGTATATATCTATGTAATAAAAAAATTACAGTCGACGACGACCGGTCGCCCGTCAATAAATACAAGCTGAGCGATTTCATATATTATGAGAAAACACTTGAACCTTGAATTTATTATGGAGATCTCATTTCACCTGTGTCTCGCTATATATCAATAGTACCATTTTATTACAAGGCTATTTTATTGTATTTCTTCTCCAGACTAAAATTATAACGAATTTATACCAAACTACGTAATCATAATATAATTTAGATATTACTCAAATTGCATATTATTTTTATTTGACATCCCACCTTTACATAATTTATTGGTTGTGGCTATTTGCAGGTACTATATCTGCGACAGGCGCAAAGCCTTCTGCGTATGCGCGTGAACCGTCACTGTCAGCGTGTTTACTGTTAAAATTTTGTTTTAACTTCTTAAAATTTAGTTCGAACTCGTAAAGTGAACTCGTAGAGTAAAAAATATAATCCAAATTAGTTAATATTATTAATTGTTAGAAAATTATTATCATATACAACATATAATACCTACATACAAGTACAAGCCACGAACTAGCTAAATTATATAAATCTATTATAATAACGTGCGAAATTTATTTGCCTCATGTATAATGAACGATTGATTAAAAAAGTCTAGCATACATTAAATGTAAGAAATTATAATAGGATTATAAGTTCACGCGCATGCGCAGAAGGCTTTGCGCCTGTCGCAGATATAGTACCTGCAAATGGCCACAATCTATTAAATATCCCGATATGGAGCCCCTCGAGTTGTCCGGGCCCTGTGACTTTACTCCAACTTCCCCCCCCCTCTCTCGTTGGCCCTGACCACAGACGATGTGTAGAGTCGGAATTGCTACCCAAAAACTAAAATTTCATCTTGCATTAAAAAATGTGGGTTGTCAGACAATGTGGATGATTTTAGCAGACATTTTATAAATGAGATCGCCCGGTTTCGAAAGCAGGCTTGCAACTGTTAAGCGTTGCCAATTTGAAAGGTGCCGCTTCGTAGTCTCGATGGGCTTGCGCGCCTCAATTGATCTGGGGTGTAATTCAGCGCTTGCGCCCCTCTTCCCAGCATCCCCCTCTCCGCTGCCTGCCATCCCTTCATCCCCCATTGACGTCGGCCATCTTACCGACAGACAATCCGCCGAGATGGGAACCGCCTGAGCCTCCTCCATTAGACCACCACCTCCGCTCGGGGGAAACAAAACGTCCCCTTTCAAAAGCGACAACGACGTGGGGGGGGAGAAAATTCTATATTTTCGAAATAAACGGTAGTTTTTCGATCGGGGAAAAAAAGTCGCGAATCGATTTCGACGGTGCCATTTGCCAATTTTTTTTACGTCTCCAATCGCGAACCCATCTCGGCGGAAAATTATGTGAAGATCAACATTAGTAGTTTTAAAAAAAAAGTGTTGAATGTGATAATATTTCAATAGATTAATTAGTACTATCGAGCGTGATCGAAGTCTTCCTTGTTGTCAATTTAGTCGATTAAATTTTATTTCCGAGTGCTTCCATTAAATACTCGTTGGTGTTATAATTACATATATATTATAAATATTATGGTAATACATTATTTTTAATATATACACTCACATACACACTTACACAATTTGAAATCGATAATTTTTTAAATTTTGATGTAACATTGCAATAATTTTAATTTAATTTTGAAAAACGTGGCAGTTTCTGGCCACGAGGATTTTATTATTAACAATTAGTCTTTTATATACTCAACGTTTTCTTGTTCATAAATTGGCCATAAATCAATATTTTTTCAGCAGGAGCATAAAATATTTTTTCTCTCATGTTGTAAAACGGTTTTATCATAATATTTAAGATTTATTTTATTGTTTTTTTAATAGTGGTAGAAACGCAAGGTACCCATTCAAAGTTTAGTGCGAAATCACACAGGGAAGAACGGCACGTCGTGTGCTTGGCTCCCCGCTGTAGGGGTTCTCCTACATTTCTTTAAATATATATTCACTTTCAAGCAAGGATAAAATTTTACAAGAATATGTGCCGCATTCCTTCCTGTGTGATTTCGCCCTTAGTCGTCATTATAATTTTATAAAAGCGCTGTAACCTTACACAGATGTTTATAGTTTTGTTCAAATTGTTACACGTATTTTTTCATACATCAGATGAAATCAGGAAAAAGTGATTACTTTAATTGTTGATTATTATGTTTATGTTTTAAAAAATGACTGCAATTATTCACACATTTCTTGAATTTTCATTCTTGTTTAGTATTCATATATAAATATTTACTGTTTTTCTAATTTGGCTTAATTATAACACATAACACAACACATATATCTATACTACTTAATATCTTTGGAAAACCCAACATAAAGTTTACTTGATTTCATTTTGTGCCAGCAATTAAAAGATTAGAATTATAAGGTCATTTGTACGTGATAAAAGTTCTTCCAATTATACAAATATATAAATATAAAAAAAAAGTTTATTATACAATAACAATAAAATATGATGCACGAAAAATATACAAAGTGAAACAAAAACTGATGCGGAGGAGCAGTTAGTATATTTGAGTAGATAAAACATATACACACAAGAAAGTAATCATGAATTTGGGTGGGTTTAAAGTACCTAGCCCTAGGGCTGCCATGGAAGTAGCCCTTCAGACAGTCAGGCAGCAGATTCCTGTAAAACCTGCTCCTCCACAGAGACAAAATGTCCGATTCGCCAGGCAAAGTGAGTCTTCTTTTTCATATGTCGATTTCACCTCGTAAACAATGGGGTTTACTCATTCAGTATGCTTTCAGGCACGGCTGAAAGTTGCGAGATGGCGGCCATGTACGAAGAAGGTGGTTCACCCACTTACCAGTCGACCAATCCCAACAATCCGTTCGCCAAAGGTAACGTAGCTGAAGAGAGCTTCATCGGAGGATACCAACAACAAGGATATCAACAGCAAGGCGAAAATGGACACAATAGGTACATTTTAATGGCCCAAAACCATAGAAGTAGAATGCATAGAATCGCTCTCAGCCTCCAAAAATGTTGCTACAAAAACTCTGCGCGGCAGAGTTGTTGGTTCATTGTTTGCTAAACTTCGTCTCTCTCTCTCTCTCTTGTCTCTCTTCTGACTTTCCGTCTCTCTCTTCGATGGCTCGCTTTTAGACGATACCTTTGTTAACAATGCCCAGCTATATATTCTACTTCTATGCTTAAAACCCAAACTAACTGGCGAACATCCCTCGGTGACTCCCTCAATACTGGATCAGTGCTCGACAGTTAGTTTGTCCATTTAGTGTATCTATTTAGGTATGAATTGTATAATGAAATGATGTTTCAGGCAACCGAGTATGCAGAGTGTTGATTTCTATGCTTCTTCTGAAGAAGGTTGCGAGGGGGAAGGGGGAGGTCGACATGGAGCTAAAATTAATGAATATCAGGCTGCTTGGAACGTTACAAATGCTATTCAGGTATATTTTTCATTTATGAATATTTTCATTGACTACTTACATAATTGTTGCAACACATTTTCAAATCAACACAAGTATTTATTATATAACGAGAGTAAGATTTCCCAATCTGAGTTGCAAACTATTTTTTTTGTTGGTGTTTTAAAACATAGAAATCCTTTAAAAACTATTATCTAATATATATTGCGTGGTAATACGTCATGCCCGTTGTTGCTGGAACAGTTGGGAATTTATGTCCCTAATAATTATGTGCGTGGTAGACATCATCATTTGATGGTTGTACCTGCTGCTCGCACAGTTCTTTTTCGAATGGCTCCTATTCCAAGAGCTATTCGACTTCTCAATGAAATCGTTGCTGCTGTCCCTGAATGTGATATTTTCGACCTTGGGGAGCGTAGATTATCGGATATTATCTTAACATATTTATCTGGTAACCTGCGCTCATCATTACTTTCTTAATTTGAATGTGATGAATGAGTGGAATCTTAATCTACTCTCTTCCATTTGGGCCTCGCTGTGATTTTATTTTTTATTCATATTTTGTTTTATTTTATTTTACTTTTTCTTTCTCCTTTGTACATTTTTATATACTATTTTAATTTTGTTCAGTGTAAACAAAGAATGGGATTTATGGATTTTATTTTTAATTTTTACACTTTTGTTATTTTTTTTTCTCTCTGAATGATGTATTATTTTCCTTTTGTTACTTTTTTTTATTATTTTATTTTACCATGTTTTCTGCTTTTGCTTTTTTCCTTTATTTACAGTTTACTTGTTTTTATATATTTTTCAAATGTAAGCCACTGTGGCGCATTAGGTTCTTCCTGTAATGCCACAATGGTCCAAAACTATTAAATAAATAAATAAATAAATATAATTTCGAAACATACTTTGTAACTGTTTTTGGTTCGTAGAAAAACAAATGAATATTCAAATAAATTAAAATAAAATACAACTATTCAAATACATTTGATGAAATGTTTACTATTAGATTGGCCATGTTTAAGCGGTTTATATTACAAATACCGAGTGAAGCTGGGTAAAAATACTAGGTATATCATACGGAAGATTCAATAATATAATACATATGGTAAACGGATTATTTCGCACACGACAATCGTTTATACTATAATAATCGAATATGGAATATCTGACTCTCGAGTTCTTGTTAATATGATAGTTCGCGTGGTTAACTCACGATGGATGGAGTTTCGGGTGCTAGATGTTCCGTGATTGAGATTTTAGTGAATTGTGCGAGATCACTTTGTGCGAATTGTGTATTACCGAACCAATACATTCATATATAAATGTAGGATTTGATTCGCGAAAGGATACGTGGTACAGGCAGCAATGAAACTCATTCAGCGCCTTAAATCATGTTTCGTTCTCGATGCGCCGAAATGATTTTTAACGTGTCGTTACGCAGTATACTACCTTAAGCATACACTCGACCCAATCATGCCAACTTAATCATAAATGCATGCCCTATTTTGGGCTTGAAAACTAAATTCTACATAAATTTCTGTTATTTGTTTAAATACATATGTACATTTTTTATTATTAATGTATAAACATTCCAAACTAACCAAACCTCACTAATTAATTTTCAGGGAATGTTCATTGTATCCTTGCCATTCGCCGTGCTCCGCGGAGGATACTGGGCTATAGCCGCCATGATAGGAATAGCGCATATCTGCTGCTACACAGGCAAAATACTAGTCGAATGTCTTTACGAGGATGACCCGGTCACAGGACAGAAGATCAGAGTCCGAGACTCCTACGTCAGCCTTGCCAAGGAATGCTTCGGCCCCAAATACGGAGCAAGAGCCGTCAACATAGCCCAGATCATTGAACTTCTCATGACGTGCATTCTATACGTGGTGGTCTGCGGAGATCTCATGATAGGTACATTCCCAGACGGAGCCATAGACACCAGATCATGGATGATGCTGATAGGAGTCTTCCTGATACCCTTGGCCTTCTTGAAATCGCTCCAATCAGTCAGCATGCTATCTTTCTGGTGCACGATGAGCCATCTTTTCATCAACGCTGTCATTTTAGGGTACTGCATCCTCGAGATAGGTGATTGGGGCTGGGCTAAAGTCAAATGGACTATTGATTTTGAAAACTTCCCTATAAGTCTCGGCGTTATAGTATTTTCATACACGTCTCAAATATTCTTACCGACTTTAGAAGGCAACATGGAAGATAGATCCAAGTTTGATTGGATGCTTAACTGGTCCCACATAGCAGCAGCTGCTTTCAAATCTCTTTTCGGTTACATTTGCTTCCTTACTTTCCAAAATGATACCCAACAAGTCATCACTAACAATTTGCATTCGGCCGGATTCAAAGGCATGGTAAATTTGTGTTTAGTAGTCAAAGCTATTCTGAGCTACCCCTTACCCTACTATGCAGCTTGCGAGTTGTTAGAGCGTGCTATGTTCAAAGGCAAACCCAAAACTATATTTCCTACGATTTGGGCTTTGGACGGTGAGTTGAAAGTTTGGGGTCTCGCTTGGAGGCTGGGCGTGATAGTGTTCACAATAATGATGGCGATCTTCATCCCCCACTTCTCAATCCTGATGGGCTTTATAGGTAGTTTTACAGGCACCATGTTGAGCTTCATCTGGCCTTGCTATTTCCACTTATGTCTGAAGAAGAACCTACTGAGCACCCAGACGATAGCCTACGACTATTTCATAATAGGGCTTGGAGTTCTGTTCGGAGTAATCGGCGTGTATGATTCCGGCTCGGCACTGATCAAAGCCTTCGAGATAGGATTGCCATTTTAAAAAAAAATTGTCTTAGACTATTTGTATAATCCTTTTCCTGGTAATTCGTTGTTAAAATTGCTATTGTTTCAAAACGGAAGGGAACTGCGTTTAAAATCACTTTGATTTTTCACATGTTGAAAATAATAAAAAATAATATTGCCTAGTATAAATAATTCTCACAATAAATACATAGTACATAAGAAAAATTAAAATTTTAATTACCAAACAAAAAAGATTTTTATATTAAAATTTACAATTTTAACCAATACTACATATTCTGTGGGGCTTTACAACGAAAGTGGTTTTTATCAATTCAAATCGTCTTCCAGTACGTTGAAGTATGCCGTTCTATTGCTAATTATATTTTATAAGTTTTACTGATAATGAAATGTGTCTATTATATTAAAAATATGTCAATGGTAGTTATAGTGCAGTGGTTGGCAAACTTTTATGAAGCCAAATAAATCTACTATATTGGTAATTGGATTCTAAGTACTATAAATTTATTCTTTTTATAAAATGAATGACAATAATAGTATGGTTTAAAAGTTTGCATTATCGTGTACTATATTTATTATCAGTGCCGGTTTTAGGGGGGGCTGGCTCGGGTAGCTAACGAGGGCACCAAATAAGTTAGGGCGCCGCTCGATGTGCCAAAGGCGCTTTAAAATTTAAAATTAGAGCACCAACGACCCTACAACATTTTAGTTTAGAGCACCAAAGGCGCCTGTACTTTCTAAACTCAAACATTTGGCAAATTGTATTCATTGGGTGAAGGCGCAATCCCTTTTGTATTATAATTAACGTTTCCCTGTGGCAGCCACAATTTAAATCCTGTGTTATACGACGCTGCGAAATCTTCTGTAACATCGCAAACTTTTTTCGATATTCTCCAAAGATTGTTTACACTATTTTCAGCTTCTATATATCGCTGGAAGATTCTAACTGATTACTGATTAGATTCGAACAGTTAAACGAATATTCAAAGATGTGGGGTTTTTTGTATTTTGTAAACAATCTACTGGAAAGAGCCGATCTTCAAATTAAGCTCACCGAGAATTCAAAATCTGATATTATTAGCAATGAAAAATTATCAATTTAATAGCCTTTCTTTCAAATAAAGGCGAGGTGAAATTAATCCACTCATTGTATTAAATTTTATAAAACTGCATAATTTACAAAAATTATATCCAAACATTTGAGCTGCCAAGCTTTTGCTGACACTGCCTGAAACTGTAGCAAGGCCCCAAGCCCGGAAAAAGGAGGATGGTAATCCATTTTTTTTTATATTTTGTTTCTAAGGGTGTTTAGAAAAAATTGCCCGAGGGCGCCATTGGGTGTAAAGCCGGCACTTTTTATTATAAAACATAATTTGTCAATTCCTGTGCAAAATTTTACTAAAGAAAATATTTAAAATTAAATGTCAACCACGCACGATTCCAATTTGTTAAAATTTTGTTCAAAATCAAACTTAAATGATATATTTGTTGTGTGCGGATCGCGTCCCCCAGATTGTTTGTCGGTGGTTTAAGCTTTTGCTAAGTTTTACCTTGAATAATATCTAAATTCCGCAATAAATACAAAACAAAAATATACTCCTATTTCTATACATATACATACATATAGTTATTTAGTATGTAGAAAAATCAAAACCAAATTAAGTTGGTTTACTAAAAATAAAAAAAAAATGGTTGATTGATTTATATTTAAGCTTATATAACCATGTCTTCCAATTGGCCTTTGATCCATGAATATATATACATGTATAAAAAAAATACAATATATAATATAAAATTATCATTGTAACAATGTATTTTATAGGTAAATTATTTTGAAATTATTTTTGAATATCATACGTATATTATACAGTGTACTCACAAAAACACAATAAGTGTCTGTTATTATATTATACATATAAACTTATTGCTTTGTGAAAAAAAAAATGATATTGAACTACGTATCACTATGTCAAAAGTCTTCCATGGAAAATTTTCAATTGATGTAAATTTTTCTTCCAAAAAAAAAAAAAAAAATTTAGTGTTATGATATTACGTATACATATTATCTACATATATGGTAAAAGAAGTCTTCCAAAATGTAACGCATAATGTAATGACGAGAAAGAAATGTTATCGCTCGACTAATAGTTTGTAAGTAATATATTACTATTATGTATTGCTTTTATAACTAGCTTGAAAAGACAATAAATAGAGAGTAAGAGGTTCGCGTGAAAATTTGTAAATGTAATTATTTACAAATAAAAAAATATTAGGGCAAAAAGCTTGAAATTAACATAAGGATTGTAATAGTTGGAGATGTTGGTTATTTTTGTGATAATAGAACGGATAAAAGAAGAATCTAAACCAAAAACTATAGGTAGTGATTATAAAAAAAAAAAAAAAACAATTGTTAGCTAATACTGTAAATCAATTAAAAAAAACATTACCAAAAACTTTTGTATAAGTTAATTGCAAATTGCATATCATAAATATTTTAAAAATATATATATATATGTATGTATTTATCCCTAACATTGATCACAAAAAGAAAAATTTCAACAGAATTCAATTTTATTTTAATTATTTCTAAAATAATCACACAAATATTCAATAAATTTAGTTTCAAATCCATAATTGTAAATATTGTGTGAATTTTTGTTCAAATATTTTCACGTTTCATTGTTTTTTTTTTTAATTTAAATAATAATTATTATACTAAAATAAATAATAAATTGTTGTTGTTGAAATTGTAAGTGAATGTTTTATGAAAAACGTTATATATAATATTTATGAAATCTAGATGTGAAAAAGAGTAATAATGATCAAATTATTTGAAATGAAAACAATAAATCAATAAACAGTACTGAAATCTTATTATTCTTGTTGAAACAAAATGTTACTTTATTCAATTTTTTTTTTCAAAAACTATTCACGAGAAAGAACTGTAAAAAAGGTAAACGGATTTTTCCGCAAAATGCGATCTCGATTGATGGAATTTTTCGGTGCCAGATGTTCCGTAATCGAGATTTTAGTGACGTGTGCGAGATCGCTTTTTGCGGAATAATCACCGAACCGTAAAAACAGCCTTTAAGAAAATAGAATACTATACAAGTTTGCAGTCATGTGAATTGTTAGTACTTTTTTTAAACCCAGTGTAAATTAATGGATTACATGCAAGGCGAAACATAAATAATACCATAAGAAGTATCAAAAACAATATTTTAAAGCTTTTATTTAGTTAGCATTTGTTTTTACAAGTTTTATCCCAAAACAAACATTTATGTACATACAATATAAAAATTACAGTAGTGCACACTTTGTATGAAGATTTCATTTTATTGATCTTCCAAATCACTCATTTATTTCGGCGATGTGGAGTAAGTCTGGTCGTAAGATAAATAAATAAGAAATTATTCCCAGATGAAAAGTGCTGATTTATAAGGTAAAGACATCGATTCTTGAGGTACTCCAGAGTGATGAAATTGAAAAGTTATAAAACTTTAAACACTACATAGTCTTGCCATAAGTTCTGTTACAAATATATTTTATCATAAAACAAAAACTAAAAGACATATTGACACGAAACAAATTTTATTTAATAGATAGATACATACACACAATATAAAACTAAAAATTATTCAAAATGTCCACCCTTATTTTTAATGCACTCCCGTAACCGTCTATCGAATCACACACAACTTCCATTGGAAATTCGTCAACTGCTTTGTTCAGGGACATCTTTAAAGCTTCTAACGAATAATGACGTTTAGAGCATGCCATGCACTCCAGATGTGACCATAATTTATAGTCCAGGGGATTAAGGTCGGGGCTCCCAGAAGGCCATTCCGCCGTGCTGATAAACGCCGGAACGTTCGCCGCCGTTTTGCTTTGTGACCCGTTGCCGAATCTTGTTGAAATATCCAATGCTGATTATTGACCAATTCTGAGTTGAGGGGCTTTACGACGCGTTCCAGGACATCTTCTTGGTAAACTTTGGCCAACGTTTTCAGCCCCTTTTCGCAGAAATGCAGCTTTGTCATCCCTTCGTAGGACACCCCCCACCACACCATCACTGACGAGGGATGATGTCCACGCTGCACTCTCTCGACTACCTGATGAGCTTCTCGGGCACTTCTAGCATATACCCGTTGTAAGGATGTAAGACGTTGTAAGGAGATGACCTGTGCATCTTTTATAAGCACCGAGACCAAGGTCACTTTTTATCATCCTAGACATTGATCTCGGTGATATTCCCATTTCTCGTGCTAATATTTTCTGTTTTCGAAGGGGATTTCTGCGAATTCGCTCTTGAACTGCATGAATTGCATTTGACGTTCGAATTGATCTCGGACGGCCACTTCTTTCAGCGTCAAGTAATGTGCTGGATGTGGTGAACCTTTTGATAGTTCGATGCACAAACATTCGTGAAATATTAAGCGTGTTGAAAATTTCGCTCGCACTCTGCCCCACCTTGTGCAACGCAATCACAGCCACATGGTTTTCGTAGTCGCCCCACTCCATCTTAGGGCGGTTTCAGACTAGCGTATTTTTCTGCGCGTTTCAAAAAACCGAACTCACGTACACGGGCTTATTCCAGCGTGTTAGCTCCAACCGGTAGTGGTGATTTAGTATCAACATGGATAATACGAGCTTATAAGCGCGTCTACGCTCGTACGAGTTGCGCGTATGGAAAACGACGCGCCTATACGCGCCTACATGCACTTCAAAAAACGAGATTATACGCGCGTATAAAACGCTAGTCTGAAACCGCCCTTAACCGCACGAAAGATTGACGCAAAACTAATCCACCGATACACCCCCAATAGAAAGCGAAAAAAAAAACTTCCTGGAAATTCATATTTACGAATAAAGCGATCGCAAACCTTTGTAACAGAACTTTTGGCTAGTCTAGGTATATAGTGATAAAGCATCCTCAAGAAATAGTTTGTCATTTTATCGTAGCATGAGTTAATAAATGTCTCTGTAAGCTACACTTATAAGCGAACGACTTAAAGCAGACATCGCAATGGTGTGATTTTGTCCCATTGTGACTACTTATGTGTCTCTTTAGAGAAGATTTGAGAGAATACCCTTTCAAACAAACGTCACATTTGTACGGTTCATCTCCAGCGTGACATTGCATATGTACCAAGAGCGTAGACTTCTTGGTGAACCTCCTGAAACAGACACCACATGCGTAGCGGTCATCCACACCGTGAGACTTAGCATGTCTATTCAAATTTGACTTATCGACGAACGATTTGAAGCACACGTGACATTGGTACGGTTTGATCCCGTTGTGCGAGTTGATATGATCTGCAAGGCTAGCCTTGAAAGCATAAGACTTGGGGCAAATTTCACACTTGTAAGGTTTTTGGTCGCCATGCCGCTCCATATGCTTCGTCAGATAGCACCTGTGAGTGAACACTCTCGAACAAACACCGCACTTGTGCGGTTTTATTTCGGCGTGGCATTTCAAGTGAACAGAAAGTGCCGAGTAGTAAGTGAACGATTTCGAACAGACTTTGCATTTGTGCGGTTTTATCCCGCTGTGTGAATTTATATGCTGCGCGAGGAATAATTTGCTCCTATACGACTTGAAACAGATGTCACAAGTGTGCCGTTTCTGTCCCGAGTGCCTTTTCACGTGTGCCACGAGACTGCACTTGAGTTCGAACGATTTCAAGCAAACGTTGCATTGATGCGGTTTTGTCCCGTTGTGAGAGTTGAGATGATCGTCAAGGCTAGTCCTGAGCGCATAAGACTTTGAGCAAATGTCACACTTGTACGGCTTGTGGCCTTCGTGCCGTTTCACATGCTTCATCAGATGACACCTCTGAGCGAACACCTTCAGACAAATGTCACACTTGTGCGACTCCACCACGGTGTGACACTTCAAGTGAGCCGCAAGTGTAGAATAGTGCGTGAACGATTTTGAGCAGATCTTGCATTCGTGCGGTTTTATCCCGCTGTGTGAGTTCTTATGCTCGGCAAGGTTTGATCTGCGGGTGTACGATTTGAAACAAATGTCACAAGTGTGCAGTTTCTCCCCCGAATGCCTATCCAAGTGTCTCACGAGATTGTACTTGCTAGCGAACGACTCGGTGCAAACGTTACATTTGTGCGATTTAATGCCGTTGTGATGTCTCAAGTGTGCCGAACGAGAAGACAAATAGGTGAAGGATTTCGAGCAAATCTTGCATTTGTACGGTTTTATTCCGTAGTGAGAGTTTATGTGTGCCGTGAGGGCGAACTTTACCGAAAATGACTTTGAACAAATGTCGCACGTATACAAAGCATGACTCTTTACATGTTCGGCTAGAGCGGACTTGGTTGAAAACGACTCTGTACACGTCTTGCAATTGTACCAGTCGTTGACGGTGTGCGTTTTGATGTGTTTCCTCACGTTAGATTTGTTGTGGAATGATTTCGAGCACACGTTACATTGGAACGGTTTGGTTTCGTCGTGAGTGTTTATGTGCAGAACGAGCTCGTATTTGTAATTGAAGGATTTCGAGCACGTGTCGCACATATACGGCCTGATTCCGGTGTGCAAATTCAAGTGTTTTCCGAGGTTGAATTTGCGTGCGAATGACTTTGAGCAGATTTGGCACGTGTGCGGTTTCTTGTCGGCGTGCGTTTTCATGTGTCTCTTCAGGCCGAATTCATGAGTGAACGATCTTGAGCAAATGTTACAACCGTGTTGAGTATGAGTCTTCGCGTGGACTACCAATTCGGATTTGAATGGGAACGATTTCATACAAAGTTCACACTTGAACGATCGCAATTTGGATTCGCCGTCTAAGCTTTTCGTCAGTGTAAATTTTCCTCCGTGAATCTGCAAAATAAAGCGACGGTTATGTAATTTCAAATGTACATAATACAGTAGTGTCATCCAACAGGTTTCCAAAAAACTTATTTCTTCACAGTAAAGATATGTTAAATAACACTTAGCAACGTAAAAATTATCCGAACGGAGGTTGATCAAACTTTACTAAGCTTCGCCCACTGAATTCGAATATGACAATAATCTTTGATGTCTTGCTCCCTTTTAACCGTTTCTATGGAAGCTTTGGGCGACAAGTCTGTAGCGCGGCTGTCTTCCATAGAATTTCTGAACTTTGCACGGGATTTTGAGGCTTATATGCGCCTATTTCAACTGGTTTAAGGTTCAAAATTTGTTAAATATATTACTGAGTTGAATGCCATCTATTCAATTTATATATACCAGTCAAAAATTAGTTTTTTTTGGAACCATACTGAAACCTCGTTTATGTGACGTCACGTCTTCATGCAATTATGAAGAATGATTACACTGTTCGACACGAAAAATGGTTCAGAGACGAGATATGACTTTTCTTATAGATCTATGCCCAGTAAACACGAATCTGGTAATAAAAAATGTTGATTGGCTCGAGATTCAGAGATATATGTGTTTTTTAAATCGCGCGATTTTTCTATATCTTGGTGTTGTTCGGTCGATGTCTCAAAGTCTGTCAATTTCCTGTTCAAAATGAATATTGGAATCTATAGTCGGGTATTTTATCTTCCATTTGTAGTACTTTTCAGCTTTCAAATATCTCTAAGTAGTCATCCAGTTCAAATCAAAAGTCAAAAGTACGTATTTTCACTTGGGATTTTTTCCCACTGTTAATACTATTTTATATTGAGTTTTTTCTATTGAAACATGTTTATTGAGATAGTGTTCTGACCACACTATTTTTTGTTTTCGTTTAAAAGGGTTAATTGGAAGTGTGCTGAACTTAATTATATATCATAATTCGATAGATAATTAATTATACATATTTTAAAGCAATAAAAACTCATAATCAAAAGCAAAAACATTTAACCATTGATTCCTATACTCACTTTTAGTACAGCAATTCTAGATTTTAAATTAAACACTGCAAAAACCAAAAATCTGTAAAAATTACACATTATTTTAAGTCGACAAAATCATTGTCATATTCGAATTTAGTGGGTCAAACTTGGTATAAATTGATTTGTTTCCACTCCGGTAAGTAAAAAACATGATTTTTATTTGTCGCTCAATGTAATCAATTGAAAACGGAGCATCATCTGTAAAATAAATTTGGTTGTCAAGGATATTTATATATAATATTATTATAGTAATATCAATAAAATTTAGCTATGATTTAATTCTAAATTATAATAAAAAATTAGCTGTACGGTTTAAATAACTACAAAATATATTGTGAGAATTTTTCTGTTGGAAATTTTTGCTATGAAAATGGAATGACACCACTGAATTTATTCAATCAACATTTTAACAATACAGATTATTAACCTGTGAATTATCTTCAATTACATGGATATTTTGATTTGAATCACTTTCGGCTTTTAATGCAGTCGACTTCCGTATATTACTTTCATCGTTTGCGGAAGAGTCGATATCAATTTCATTCGACCATATTAAATCATCAAGTAAAATTTCTTCCACTTTCAAATCTGAACACTTGGCAAATCTCAGCTTTTGCGTTCTGTCACTCTGTACACAAATGCTCCTAAAATTGCACAACAATTTCAGATTGTCTTCACATTTTAAGCATATCATTTCTGGAAAACGGTCGTCTTCTTTAATCTGCAAAACAAACATAGATGACATGAAGTCTTGATTGCATCAGCGATTATTGAAATACTATATGTATATGTATGTGCATAGGTAGATACGAACTTGCAGATGACAACAGGTCGAAATGCGTTGAACTAGTGGATGAGGAATGTCATGAATGGAGATGGAAGAATCGGCAGGAGCAAAACAGAGACACAGCCTACACTCCATGGTACTGCTGTCACTACTAAATAGTGCGATTAAAAAAATGTAAACAAACGTCAAAGCTATGATTTGGTCCTAGCTAAACACAGTTTATAGCCATGTGCTCTTTCTGGGTACTCTTCAGTAAATAAAACGGACCATTCGGAAGTATTATTTCTTGTATAAATGTATATACTAGGTCTATCCAAGTATTTGATGTATTCGTAGTGGACCCAGGGCAACCGAGAAAAATCCTGGGCCATGGGAAAAAAAATTCTAATCCTGAGACAAACTAAAATTAAAAGACATTTTTAGTATGCGAAAAATCAATCAAAGATATTAGAAAAATACCTTTATTTTGATTGCTATTTTTTTTAAATAATTGAATAAGAAAGTATGATATAACGGTTCGGTGATTATTGATCACAAAGCGCTCCCCCAAAAGTCATTAAAATCTCTATAACGGAATATCCGGCAGCCGAAAAGTCGCATCATACTAACGATAAATATCGTACTAACGAAAACTCAAGTGCCAAATATTCGGTTTTCATAGCAAAAATTGTCTTTGTGACCTTCGCAATGTGACTAATAATCCAATAACCGATATAACAGGAATGATTTCGAGTAGTCAGAGCCCTGTAACTTCCCACCTCTCGTCGGCCCTGGGTAGACCTTTATGTTTTTTCTTAATTTATTTATCGTCATACGGTAAACGGTTTATTTACAACATTGTGTCGCGCACATGATAATCGTCATAATCATCATCTACAGCTGCTCGATGATGATTATGACGCTACACTGATGGATGAAGATCTCTCCAACACACTTCTACTTGTCTCTGTTTTGCGCAACTC
Organism: Arctopsyche grandis; assembly: GCF_051622035.1. Lineage (NCBI taxonomy): Eukaryota > Metazoa > Arthropoda > Insecta > Trichoptera > Hydropsychidae > Arctopsyche > Arctopsyche grandis. The sequence continues at coordinate 32,709,857 of NC_135357.1, forward strand.
TCGTCCATCTCACCCCATACATTTTCTTGATTTCGTCTACCCATCTTTTCCGCGGTCTTCCTTTAACCTTTTTATTATATATTCTCTCGGGTACCATTCTAGCACTTCTTTTGTCCATTATTTTAGCCACGTGACCCGCTCATTGCCATTTCAATCTCTTTACTCTATTCACTATGTCCACTACCCTTATCATACTTCTCACCCACGTGTTCCGCTTCCTGTCTTTCCTCGTTATGCCGAGCATACAGCATTAAATACTTCTTTGAGTGCATTAGACTTTATGTAGAATCTTGGCGCTCAATGTCCAAGTTTCACATCCATACGTCATCGAAGATCTTTTTCTTCAAGCAGAGTGGCATTTTTGATTTAAAAACAACATTCATTCGTCCAAATCCACTCCATCCTAATTTCACTCATCTTTATTTCTTCTTCTTTACTACCGAACATATCTATTATTTGACCTAAATATAAATACTTATTTATTACTTCTACTATTTTTCGTTGCCACGAAAATCGCGTAAACGGAATATCTGGCACTCGAGCTTTCGTTAGTATGATAGTTCACGTTGTAACTCTCGATGGATGGAATATTCGGGTGCCAGATGTTCCGCGATAGATATTTTAATGCGTGTGTGCGAGTGTGCGAGATCTCTTTGTGCGGAATAATCACCAAACCTTTGTGTTTATTTTGTGCCTCGATACATATGTATCGAGGCACAAAATACGATAGACAAGATGGATTGATAACACGTTTATCTTTACAACAGCGATTTAAAACTGCTGTAGAGATAAGAAGAGACCTCTCCAGTGAATTTCCGATCGAAATAAGTGGCCAGAAAGTAGTCCCGATTCGAACCCGATAGAAAACCTCTGAATGGCCATTAAGTGCCGGATTAATAAATATAACATAACATCTGTACACTCATTAAAGAAAACAATAGAAAAGGTGTGGTACTATGAATTGCCAATTGAAATTCTGAGAGTTTTGATAGATTCCATGCCTAGTGGAATAAAAGCTGTGATAAAAGCAAAAGGAACCAAATATTAATTTGTAAATAGTATATTTGATCGAAATAAAATTAAAAATGTACATGTAAACTGTTATTTTAATTCCAAATATCATTCTTGCGCGACATAGACACATCGTCTTTAAAATCAAATAGCCATAAAACTTGTCTCGCCCCCTTTCTGTAATATATTTTTAATACTTCTCTTTTTTAAATAGTGCACTGCGATATCATCTACTATTTTAACGACTTTGGGTGCTGGTTTTAAGTATGTTACACACAGGACCGGCGCGTCATATTTTTCTTGTATGTGCGGTTCAATTTTTATTAAAAAAAATCGTTTTTAACAAAAAGAATCATATTTTAAAAATATAACCGTTATTTTCGGTGAATAGTTTGTCTGAAGACCCTCTAAATGCAGTTTTTTCTGAGGCCATCGTTAAAATAATTTAAATTATTCTTTTTTATCCCAATGTTTGACCTCGCTCAAATATAAATTATTTATACAATCGATAGTTTGATTTGAACAAATCAAACTATACAATCGATAGTTTGATATGTTTAAAGCCTCTTTGGTAAATCACACCACTTCTAATAAAAATCAACATGATGACTGCTTCCCTTGTGTCCCTTTAATAAAGGCGTCATATGTCTTCAATCGTTCTTCAATCAATCTTAAAATTCGCCTTTACTAAATATTTCGCAACAAAAACAGTACACTCGATCTTTTTGGTTGAATAAACAAGTCATGTTCTATCCACTAATTCACCATTTGCTGTTCTTCGTTGCAAATATATTTTGTTAATAGATCGCCCTACAGTGTCTTTTGGGTAATAATGAATTAAAACTCGTATTGGTCCTTTCAAAACTATAGTTTCAATTTGATTATTCTGTAGTTATATTATCAAAATCATTACAATCTGTAGTCTCCACTTTATTTGTTGAAATGTCTGGACTGCTCGTCGATTAGATATAATTTCATTCTCGCGCCCATCCCACAAATTATGTAGCATTTTTTGGTTGTTAATTTGCTCCTTGGATCTCTTTAACGTATAGACGGCGCGCAAATCTCGGTCCATTTAAAATTAACACTTTTTTTTAACAATATGTTAAGAACGCCTCTGTGCCAAGCACCGTTTGCAAAGGCCACGCGCCGTCCCTGGGCATACATAATCTCGGTGTTCCACTTTCCATGAACGCGACACGGAAAGTGGAACATAGTCCATTTTACGACTTTTGGGCAATAAAATTTATGTGCTTTGATGCAGAGCAGCGTTTCCCTACCTGTGGTACGCGTACCACTTGGTGATACGCGAAAAAAAATCAGTAATGGCGGACATGCAGGAATAGAAATATTTTTTATATAATTAATAAACAGTATCTTAATTAGACATCGTCGACGTCAATATGTACAGTTGATGATCGAAAATCTGGCAATCGATACGTTTTCCTCAGATCCGGCATAGTTTTTGAACTGTATTTTAAAATTTATCGCGTTAAAGCTCCAATAAATAAATAACTTGAATTTGACACTTGAGAACAGCTCGATAATGATCTTTAATGTTGCAGATAAAATTGAAAGTATGATTAGAAAATTAGATTTTTGGCATCTACATACATACATATGTATCGAAAATGATCAAACTGAAGTATTTGGAACTTTACATAATTTCTTATCTGAAAACAAGAATATGTGAAAAATAATTGAACATTTAATAGGGATGAAATCGTTTTTTACACAGTGCTTCTCCAAACTTTAAGAAGCAAATAATTGGATTTCAAACCCCTTTGATAACGAACATTTTCGGACAGCTACCAAGGAAAAGGTGAACTAGATATAACTTTCAAATTATAGCATTTAAAAACCGAATTCGAAATAAATAAGGTTATTAATTTTTGGCTAGGTATTAGTGAAGAATATGAACAGCTTTCTGACATAGCGCTTAAGTTTCTGTCGCCGTTTACTAGCACTGAACTGGTTGAGAGAGCTTTCTCTTCATATATTTTAATAAGACAAATATATAAATAGATTGAATGCAGTTCCAGATTTAAGGGTACATCTCGCATCATTTGAACCAAATTTTAAAAAACTATACTCCTCGAAACAAGTACAAGGATCTCATTAAATTTATTTTGTAATGAGATTTAATTAATGAAAAGAAAATATATTATATGTACTTTGTAATTTTGTGTTTTTATTAAAACCATTTATCAATAATATAAGTATGGGGGATGAACGAATGAGACGACTGGCATGTTAATGCACGAGTTTTATTTATGACAACTGAAGGCAGAGTGAGGTAGCTAGCTCCGAACACAATCGAGTTGGTCCCCACTCGCAGGAAGGTGACCAAACTCGACCATGTCGTATAACGAGCCGCCGCAGAAGTATGACAAAATAGTAGATAAATATATTAAAATTTGAGCATATTATAATTATGACTCCGCAAATAACTTTTTTCCACAAAATTTCTTACCAAAGCAGATCTACGTATTGCGTGTATCCTGTTTTCACATTCCTTACAATGCTAATACTATATAGCATTCTAGAATTTTCTTCCATTATATGGAATCCTACCCATATAACTCATTCATTGAAGATTGAGAGAATCCAAAAACGGTTTCTCAGATATCTTCATATGAAACGGTATGGTTATTATCCTTGGCTATATCCTAGTGCATTCCTATTAGGGGCGTTAGGTTTCAACTCATTGGAGTCTCGTCGGAATATGTTACTGGGAAGGCACTTTTTTAAGCTGTTGAATGGGATAATACACAATCCTCAGGTTCTTAATGAATTTAGGTTTTATGCACCTAGTAAATTCAGGGACTTGAGGAATCGTGATTTCTTTGTTCCTCCTGTGGCTCGCACAAATATGTTGGGAACGGCTCCTATATCTAGGGCGATATATCTGCTCAACCGGATTGCTGGTGAAATTGACCTCTTCGATATAAAATATGCTAATCTGGTTGAGTGGTTGTTGAGGAATGCCAGTGGTTGATTTGATTAATATGAATGATTGTTATTTTTTATGATTTTAATGGTGTTGTGTTAATATTGTTATTATTATTGTTATCATGTTATTATTATTGAATGACTGGCCACAGTGACGCGTTGGAGCTCTCTGTAATGTCACTGTGGCTAATATGTTAAAATAAAAATATAATAATTATACTTGCAAAAACAAATTTCATGAAATACAATCATTTTTATATAGTGGTACAATTTAGCGTTAACCAAGTGGTACGCGAGTCAAAAAAGGTTGCGAGCCGCTGATGCAGAGCATCGTAAAGTGAATGCCGTGGCAGCATAGAAGCGTATAGCACTATAGCATATTCCCATAAGTGATACGAGAATCACCACTCATATACACCTCTCACTCGTGCACATAGTGAGAGAGTGAGATGCGCTATATGCGTTCCGCTATTCACCAACAGGCGTTCTAGTGGCGCGCTGTCGGTCATTTGACGGTAAACGGACTACTAGTCAAATGTGAACCTGTCACAGGACAACTGTTCGCTCTAGATCGGTCACTCGTGATCATCCGTCACGCTAAAACTGGTCACGAGAAAACTAGTCACACGCTAAAACTGGTCACGAGAAAACTAGTCACACGCTAAAACTGGTCACGAGAAAACTGGTCACACGCTAAAACTGGTCACGAGAAAACTGGTCACACGCTAAAACTGGTCACGAGAAAATTGGTCACACGCTAAAACTGGTCACGGGAAAACTGGTCACACGCTCAAATTGGTCACGGGAAAACTGGTCACACGCTAAAACTGGTCACGAGAAAACTGGTCACACGCTAAAACTGGTCACGAGAAAATTGGTCACACGCTAAAACTGGTCACGGGAAAACTGGTCACACGCTCAAATTGGTCACGGGAAAACTGGTCACACCCAAAAATTTAAAATTGGTCACACAAACAAAAATATTCTCAAATACTTTTTATTTACGAAATTTTTACTATTATCGACTAGAAATTTTCTTACAGAAAACATTATAAATGCCAATTCAGCAGTAGAAAAAAAAATTTTTTGACTGTTCAGTGTCTATTAAAATTATAGTGAAATATACTAATAAATATACTAGATATCGATACCAACACGTGAAGGTAAAAAATACAAAATATTTAATACTTTTATTAAAAAAAAATTATTTATATTACTTTTTTGTTTATTTTAGGATAATTTGCCTGCCATAATAACCACTAATTTACATCATTCCCATGATACGGAGAGTGCCGAAGCTCTCACTTCGTTAGCTCCGTCTTCTGCCACATTTGATAGATTTCAATGCTATTTTCACAGCAAAATGGGTGTGGCAGAAGCAATTCGAGAGCATGCTACATTTTTTAAAGAAGAATTTAGGGATGATGATAAATTAATGGTGAATTCAACTAATGTTTCTGTCATCAAGCGGAGAAAGATGGAGTACCTCGGACACATGATACGGGGTCAAAAATACGAATTTCTCCGTTTGATAACCATGGGGAAAATAGAAGGAAAAAAATGGATTGGCAGGAAAAAGTTATCTTGGCTTCGAAACATGCGCATGTGGACCGATATGAGCGCCGAAGAGCTGTTCCGAGCCGCTGAAGACCGATGCGGATATATTCAAATAATCGACGAGGTGGTCGCCAACGTCCGGATGCGGACAAGGCATTAAGAAGAAGAAGAAGCTGTGCAAAATTTATCCTCATAGCTAAAAAAATGACAGCATTACGTTGGATAATATTTGTCTAAAAATCTGCAGGCTAATGTCATTCCCTTTAACTAAGTAAACATGCTGCATATTAATGTTGATAGAAGCGCTCATCCTTTTAAATTTCGATTAGCAGCTAAAGTTGTTCTATAAACATACTGTGGAATAGAACGAGCATACATATGGACATCGTGAGAGTATTGATTGAAGCCGACAGTTCATGCTAATGGCCAAATCGCAAAATAAACATTTGGCACAGTTCTCGCACCAAAACAAACCTCAAACGGTTGAATGCTATAAAATAACCACCACCCAGTGTGGTGGTTATTACACCCTACACCACCGCATATAAATGCATGGCTATATTTGCACGTTGAGGTTGGTTAACAAAGGGACGAATATGCAACAACCCGCCTTACATATCTCTGACTTCCCCTACAATGTGACAGTGACAGATGACAAGGCGGCAAAAGTAGCCGACAGCGCCACTAGAATGTCTGTGGCGAATAGCGGAAACGCATATAACGCATCTCACTCTCACTATGGCATATATCCGTAACCTCCACGGAATTGTCATGCTACTACTCGCCACCGGTGTCGCGTCGATAGCTCACACACACACACTAACAGACATTTGTTTACGTTTTTACATTTCACATTTGACGTGTGTGCATTCATACCTACCGCGACATATATAATCCATTCATGACTCAGTCAGTCAGTCAGTCACTTTTCTTCGAAGCCGCTGATATAGCTGAACGCATATCTAACATCTACTGCCCCTCCTCTATCATGTCCAACTTTTATAAAGAATACAAACATAACATATGGTGGAGGCAGTTATCATATATAATGCAATTGTCCGACCACATTTTATGTGTTGTGGATCTTTTCTGTAGGCTAGGCTAAGATAGGCTACAAACATTACAGAATAGAGCCACGAAGAGTATCTTAGATGCACATAAATAGGTATATTAGTATAAGATCCTTGTTAAAGTATTTTATAAATTTGATGATACTCTGAAAATATATATGTCGGTTTTTATTTATAAGTTAGATAAGAAAATGTTACCTAGGTATTTCGATAGATATTTTATTAGAGGTATGGGGGAAGGCGAGTGCAACAGTGACGGTGTTGTTTATTCTGACGAAGAGAATGCTTCCCGCAAAACGGTGACTGACCGTGCATCGCATTGGTACTGCCAGAACCCCGGCGGTCACCACAGAGGGTTACATTTATATAAATATAGCATTAGAGGTAGCAATAAATCACAGAATTTAAAATTAAATAAGAGTAGGAAAAATGTGTATGTATGGAAGTGTTGTTACTTATAATAAGCTGCCAGATGAAATTACAAATATACTTGTAATATTGATAAACTTATGGTAGCTGTAAGGTAACATCTCAAACAGTGTGTATGTATCTATGTACATATGTGAATGTATGTGTATATATTAATACATTATTATTTGTGTGATTGAATATAATTAGTTATTAAGCTTGGCTATATCTTAAATAAACAAATAAAACCTTTATTGTTTCAACACTCTACAATCACACATCCTATTCAAATCTAAACTGTCAAATATCATTCTGATTGTATAGATACTCCTTTCAAAATTTCAAAACTTGTCTACCTAAATCTTGTTTACACAAAACTGCTATTTGGAAAATATAATATAAGCATTTGAGAATAATTGTTATAATTTTTATCATCTCTTCCTCCTCCCTGTAACAAGCTATTCGCTCCACAAAATAATTTTATTTCAGAAAAGCTCGCCAGCCGCTACACACATGAATTGTCATCGTAGTATATTCTGCTTACAATCTACTATTTCTGCTTTTTAATTTACATGTTATATTTAAGAAAGAAAATAACTGTATCATAATGCAATTTTATAGAGTTATAATTACTTAGGTATGTTTCGAAATCTTAATTCATTGAAATAAATCCCAATTTATGATTGATCGTGTAAATACAATATGACTCGGAATTCCCAAACATTGGCTATTTTTTTTTTTTTTTTTTGATGCTTGACCATTTCTCGTCCACCTTGATTTTTCGGTTTTAAATTGATATAAGAGTCAGGTAATTGGGTTTATATATGGGCCACTCAAGCAACAGAATAGCATTTATTCATATAAAAGCATTAAAATATAATTTTAATAACATTTAAAACAATCGTAACAAAAAATATATATTCATTAATGTAAAACACAAAAAAGACACATGAAATAAGTGATTTCAACATTGAATCATTGAAGAATCACCAAATAAAAAAAAATCAGATATCTCCGTTCTTCGGTGAATTCTTTTCATGAGTTTTAAGACACAATATCGATAATGGACTTTTCGCAAGAGAATAGGTAAAAGACAATGATTACAACTATTAAATTATTTGAATTAAAAGAGATAAACTTTATATGGTGAGTGATTGGCTGATTAATATTAAAGTCATATATGTAATTATGAGAATAACAGAATTAAGAAAAGAATCTTAAGAAAAATTGCTTTTAACAATATAAATAAGTAATAAAGGTAAAACATTATAAACAAACAATATATGTAAAACATTAATTATTTAGAAAAGTTAAAAACATATATACATAATTTAAAAAACATGAAGATACATACATATATACAAAAAAAATGTATGTATCAATTTTAAGTTCTGGTAGAACAATGTGAAAACAAGGTTATAATCTAATCGTGATATTTAAGTCAGTTTGGAACCATAAATAAACAATATTTTTATGGAAAACAAAAGTTTAAACCAGTCTAAGTATTTTCTGCATACCTCTGAACTATTAAATATAATAAAGTTTATTTCTGCTTCATGAGATGGGATGAGTTGGAAATAATTATATTTTTAAATAATCTATATAATATCTGTCTATCCACTATTAAAACTCCAATCATAGATCCATCTCCAAATCCTTAACAACATTAGTGAGAGCTAAGCGTTCGGCATGAGAATCGGCAGTCACTATATATTTTGGATTTATGTTCCCCAGAAATCTTTCAAAAGAGCAAATGCTGAAAAATTCTCAAAAGTTGTTAGACTTTAGTAGTGATAACTGCTAATGGAACAGCGCTGGCTATACTTTCTGTCAGAACAAAAGTTATAGTGTGTGGTTGCAAATCACAGGATGACGTTGAGTCAATAAATATAATGTTATTATGGTTTGGTCTCTCTTCATTAGCGGAGTTGTGATTATTACAGTAAAGGGATTTTCTATAAATTTAATTTTGGCGCCTCCTATTCTCCCTATACATTGAATGTATATTTTCTGTAAGAAAATTATTTTAAATTTATTATGTACATATGTAGCTTTATAAAATGTTCATTGTCATAATATTCATTACCTTGATCATACTAGTCATTTTTCCACCTCTTTCATATAAAAATGCAGCATGCTGTTGAACTGCCTCCACCACATCCACTATACTATGAAAATAGCATTGAAATCACTTGGAAACGATCCACCTTGAATTTGTTAGACCAGCATACAATGAAATCCATCCCGGCAAAAAGCTTTATGGATAAGCCGTCATCTGATGTGGAACCCAGGGGGTTATGTTTGTATTCTTTATAAAAGTTGGAGATGATAGAGGAGGGGCAGTAGATGTTAGATATGCGTTCAGCTATATCAGCGGCTTCGAAGAAAAGTGACTGACTGACTGACTGAGTCATGAATGGATTATATATGTCGCGGTAGGTATGAATGCACACACGTCAAATGTCAAATGTAAAAACGTAAACAAATGTCTGTTAGTGTGTGTGTGTGAGCTATCGACGCGACACCGGTGGCGAGTAGTAGCATGACAATTCCGTGGAGGTTACGGATATACCTCACTATGTGCACGAGTGAGAGGTGTATATGAGTGGTGATTCTCGTATCATTTATGGGAATATGCAGCACTATATGGATTTAACGCGTGCGAGCGAGATCGCACGTAAATTTTAATGTGTTGGGTTTTTAACGACCGTGTCTTTAAAAAATATGGATGTATTAGAAGGTTTGAGGTTATTTTCGTTCGACACTTCGTCTTGGAAGGATCACAATTTTAAAACATGAGTTCGTACGTCCAAAGATCGTCCGAAGAGATAGTGAAAATCGTGAGTTTGGCGGGTTGCGGACTTCCAATGCGATCAATCGCTGATCAAATTGGATGTTCGGTATCAACAGTGTCAAGAATATTAAAGAAAACCCGAGAATCGGGAACGTTAGCTCGGAAGAAAGGATCGGGACCGAAGCGAGGCACAAATGAGAAACAAGATCGATTGATAACACGTTTATCTTTACAGCAGCAGTTTAAAACTGCTGTAGAGATAAGAAGAGATCTCTCCAGTGAATTTTCGATCGAATTAAGTGTCGAAACCATAAGAAGTCGACTTCGAGAAGCAGGACGTCGGAGACCCGCGATTAATCCTCCTCTAACGAAAGAAATGATGGTGACTCGATTAGAATGGGCGAAGAGGCATAAAAAATGGACGGCATTGGATTGGCGACGAGTGATGTTTTCGTATGAATCCAAATTTAACCTGTCCAGCTCTGGTGGATTTCAATATGATCGACGCAAAGTTGGTGAAAAATACAAACCAAATTGCACTCGGAAAACAGTGAAGCATTGTCAAAGTCAAATGGTCTGGGGGTGCGTTTCTTATTCAGGAATTGGTCGCATGAAGTTCGTCCAAGGTTTAGTCAACGGACTAATGTATCAAAAAATTTTGGAAGAATGTTTCATTCCATCGATGGAAGACCACCTTTCACATTTTGATGATATTATTCTTCAAGATGACTCCGCGCCTTGTCATGGATCTAAAACGGTAATTATCATTATTTTTTTAATGTCATTAATAAGATTTCGAGCAAAATACTGAAGTATTTTCGTGACTTTTCTGTGCAGGTACAGGATTATTTGCACCAACTGGGAGTTTCCACATTAACTTGGCCAAAAAACAGTGCCGATTTGAACCCGATAGAAAACCTCTGGATGGCCATTAAGTGCCGGATTAACAAACATAACATAACATCTTTACCCTCATTTAAGGAAACGATAGAAAAAATGTGGTACGATGAATTCCCGATTGAAATTCTGAGAGTTTTTATAGATTCCATGCCTACTAGAATAAAAGCTGTGATAAAATCAAAAGGAGCCAGAACCAAATATTAATTTTTAAATAGTTTATATGATCGAAATAAAATTTAAAATGTACATACATGTAAACTGTTATTTTAATTCCAAATATCATTCTTGCACATCGTCGTTAAAATCAAATAGCCATAAAACTTGTCTCGGCCCTTTTCTTTAATATATTTTTAATTCTTCTTTTTATTTAAACAGTGCACTGCGATATCATCTACTATTTTAACGACTTTGGGTGTTGATTTTAAGTACGTTACACATTTAATGTTAAAATTTCACGCACAATCTCGGTGTTCCACTTTTCGTGACCTCGACTGTATTAATGTATGTAGTTAATTTTAGCTAAATTAGCTAGTAATGTCTCAGCAATGCTCTTTATTTTAATAAAAATTACACACTACAGTACAATAAATAAGTAAATATACCACGGCCGTAGCCAGGATTTTTTTTAGAAGGGGGGAAGAAGGGTGGCTTAAACATATGCGCAAAATGTGTTTGTGAAAATTAGGGTTTGTTTGTTCAAGTTTATTTTTTTACTTCATATATTTTTAAATACATATTTTCGACAAATACAATTGCAGACAAATGAACAGTATATAATATTAAAATTGCACATATTCAACGATTCGTTTATACATATATGATAAAATACTTTTTTACAATAATCCGGGTAACTCGCATCTATATAAATGAATACCCGGTAACACATAACATCACATTCAATCAACTTAAACACCAACTAACAGAGTGGAGCTAATAAAAAGCTTGTAAAAAGGGCCTTTTATGTAGGACAGTCTATAAGTATATATACAGTAAATTTTAGCTCATCCGTGATCAACAAAATCCACTAAGTACAAACAGGTGTATAATAAGCAGACTTGGAGGGTGAGGATGCTGCCATAAAATAACAATAGATCTCTTCATTATCCGAGAAAGCAAGAGAGTAAAAAAAATGGTTGACAATAGTGAACCATCTTTTTTTAGCCGTCAAGCATCGTGTTTGTCGGTCTCTGGTAATAAGTACTTTGAAACCAGGGCTGTGGAGTCACTTCAGAATTCACCGACTCCGACTCCGACTTGATCTTACTTTTCTCGCCAACGTATAAAATTGTTAATAATAAAATAATATCGATTTTCTAAATATAAAAAAATTTGAGGAATTAAAAAAATCATTAAAATAAAAATTAAGTGCATTCATAGTGTATGTGTATGAATTAAATACACAAACAAATCAATTTAATAAAAAATAGTATGAGACTCGGGAAGCAATGTATTATGGCCACAAAACCCCAACATATGTACAAGCAATTCAACTAATTAATTTCATAATATAATTTAAATTCATGATTTTTATAAAGAAATTATTAAATATCAATTTATTAGTGGATTTACATAAAAATATTAAAAATAATAAAAACATGATAAATTATCAGGGCCAGCCCGAGAGGCAGGCAGGCAGGGGGGCGCTAAAAACCAAAATTTGTCAAATTATGATAAATTATTCAGTATAATTGAAATTGTCTGATGGCAAAATTTATATATAAAAATAATCTTATAATCTTAAATAGCTTAACATCACAGAAATAGTTGTTTTATTTATGTTTAAAATTGCAACATATACTAATTTTTTAACACATTTTTAAAATCTTATATATAATTTCGAAAGAGACTGTATATATGTATATATATGTAACTGTCGTTGGGAACTTTGTAAACAGGTAAGTTTCTATGACGATATATTTTCTTTTCGATTCAAATAAATTCGCCCCCGGCAGCGAAGGCTCAGACGCCGGCGCCGGATTCTGGTCTACATATAATTTCGAACGAGACAGTATATATGTTTATTTGTTCGTGACAGTCTATTTAATAAAAAAACAAATGAATATTCAAATAAATTTATATGAAATAAAGCTATTCAAATAAATTTAATAAAATGTTTACTATAAGATTAGTCATGTTTAAGCAGTTTATATCACAAATACCGAGCGAAGCCGGGTAAAACCACTAGTATACTATATGTATATAATAATTTTACATTAACCCTTTGGATGCTGACCAGCGCCGATCGGCGTTTTGCCAACTAGTCCATGAGTTTGAAATACGCCGATAGGCGTTATTTTATGGGTATGTAAAAAGTAGACAAGAACACTAACCGCTAAGCCTTTCCAGGTAGCATTGAAAAAAAGGCATAGAATGGGTCGTGTAATCCGTACCAATGTTTATAAAGACTGGTTTACACCAGAATTTCTGAATTTATAACCCTAGCAGCATTTATTGTGGCTTGGAATTTAGATTGTGAGCATTACATTTTAACAACAATGAAGAAAATTGAACTAGTTCTGGAAAAATACATTCATTAATAGACTTCTTTGGCTTATTTTATATTGTTGTAAGATACATTAGAGAGTCTATACACACCTTTATAAAACTCGAAATCCTCGGCAGTAGTTATCTAGGGTTTGTTTGTGTTAGCTACAATTTTTATACCTGCTTTCTATTGGATTTCTAAACAATTCTAGTTGCAAATGTTGACGAAATTTTCAGCGTGGCGGGCTTTCAACAGAAAAGACGTCAGCACTCAAAGGGTTACCGAAGCGAAATATTAAAAAACATATATATACATACATAGGGGGGCGCAAATTAAGATTTTTGCCTGGAGCACTAAATACGAGTAAGCTATGTAGGTCCGGCCCTATACACAATTATAAAAAGAAAATAATATAAAAATATCCATCGTAAGTCTCAAAACGATCGGAAGATTGTAGGAATTTCAGCTCAATCGTTTGCAAAGTGAAACATAAATAAAAGAGCCTTGTAATAATAAAAAGGAGTCCGATTCAGTTGATTTTTTTTATGACTCCGACTCCGCTCGAAATGCTAAGAGTCGGCGATTCCGGCTCCACAGCCCTGTTTCAAACAAATCTCACCCTAGTGCAGGTTTTTCCTCATCGTGAGACTTCACATGTTGCTCTAAATACTCAAAATAACATTCGAATGGCACGAGAAACGTCGATAGTTGCATTCCATAAAGATTGCAGGACTCCAAGAGCGTAACGAAGATCACAACCTACATAGTAGGATCTCTAGATACAGCCCCAAAGTGGTTTTGATCACCGACAAATCCCTCTACTTCTATTATACACATAATTCAGGAACTTGACTTTCAACTGTTCAGACTAGATTCATATGTAGTGAATACTTTAAAGTATTATTCACATGGGAATGTTTTAGTCCAATTGTGAGTTTTCATATGATCCGAAAGGGAATAATTGTGAGTGAACACACTCGAGCAAATGTTGCACTTGTACGGTTTTTCCATTGTGTGTGATTTCAAATGTTTCTCAAGGCACGCCATACGATTGAACACCTTTGAACACGTTTCACACTTGTACTGTTTATCCCTAGTGTGGGAGTTCATATGGATAGCGAGCGCCGATTTGCACGAGTATGCTTTCGAGCAAACATTGCACACGTGCGGTTTCATCCCGGAGTGAGCTCTCACGTGCATCGTCAGGGTGGACTTCAAAGCGAACGCTTTCAGACAAATGTGACAGTTGTACGGTTTTTCGTCGGTGTGAGACACCATGTGGTACACGAGGTGGCATTTGAATGTGAACGACTTCATGCAGATTTTGCAATGGTGGATCTTTAGCTTGGCGCACCATCTCAGGTGACTGGAGAGGAGGGATTTGTTTTGGTATGATTTTGAACAGATATCGCACTTGTACGGCTTTTCCGCACAGTGAGACTTGACGTGTGCCACCAGGTACGATTTGGAAATGAAAGAATTCAAACAAATTTCGCATTTGTATTGGGTGTGTTGTGGTTGGTCCAATTGTAATATTTTATAATTGCTGATGAGCTTTTTCGGGCCATTGAAGTAGTTCGCTTTAGAATTGTCGGAGTTGACGTTTGAAATTTTCCTCAATGTTATTTCTGTATTTGAAATTTTAAAGCTCTTTACAATTTCTTCTAAGTTGTCACAAAAAGGAACATTTTCCCTGTGAATCTGCAAGCAAAAAGGGGAACTTTAACATTTTTGGCAAAAATTCGTCATACAGATTCTCTGATGACACTGCAAGAATTTGACTAATACTAAAAATATTATCTAATTTGACTAATACTAAACTACTACAGAAGTGT
Source organism: Arctopsyche grandis (assembly GCF_051622035.1). Taxonomy (NCBI): domain Eukaryota; kingdom Metazoa; phylum Arthropoda; class Insecta; order Trichoptera; family Hydropsychidae; genus Arctopsyche; species Arctopsyche grandis. The sequence continues at coordinate 32,724,869 of NC_135357.1, forward strand.
AGGGAATTCAAAAAGAGGTCTGTTTCATCGACTTCGAAAAGGCATTCGATAGAGTGGAACATGACAGATTAATAATTTTAACGGGTTCGATTCCCGCTAGAGTCACGTTGTTGGCATTCGTTTGTCAAGGTCGATCGTTTCTTATTAGAATTTGCCAATTTTTTTGATTTTAATTGAAACGGTTCCTGTAAACATTAGCATTCCTCCCCAATTTCTATCGAAAACTTTGAGTTTTTCAGTGTCTCATGGTTCGCCCATTGTATACAAAAACGCTGTAAAAAATTTTTCTCCGTAGATGATTAATGCACAAAAAATATATACGTACTGTATAAAAAAATGGAATAGGTGCCATTCGAAAAAGAACTGTGCGAGCAGGAGGTACAACCATCAAATGATAATGTCTACCACGCACATAATTATTAGGAACATAAAGTCTCAAGTGATTGAACAGGTCAAACCTAGGAGCAATGATCAATACGGATATCAGTTCCGAAATGGAGATAAGAAGAAGAAGGATCGAAATAGCAAGAAATGCCTTCGGCAGCATGAAAAATGTTTTATGTTGTCTATGAAATTGCGCTTAACCCTTTGCCCGCGGCAATAAATATAGCGAACAAGCCCTGTACGTGGCACCTTTTTCGCGAATTTGGCAATCGAGTTTTCGACCTTAAATACAGATTTTAATATTTACTCAAGTAACCAGATATGTTAATTAACACATAAACTATTATTTTAAACAATAAAATACATAATATATCTCGTAGTTTTGGCTTAATTGTCAAATAATCATTCTTCATACAATTGAGACGTATCGTCGCCATTGTTCAACAGACGTGACGTCACATAAACGAGGTTTCGGTATGGTTCAACAAAAAACTAATTTTGACTGGTATATATTCATTTTAAGCAAATTGAATAGATGGCATTCAACTCTCAGTAATATATTCAACCAATTTTGAACCTTAAAACAGTTGAAATAGGCGCATATAAGGCTCAAAATCCCGTGCAAAGTTCAGAGATTCTATGGAAGACAGCCGCCCTACAGACTTGTCGCCCAAAGCTTCCATAGAAGACGGCCGCGGGCAAACGGTTAAGAATCCTGCACTCTTATGTTTGGTCGGTGTTGCTGTACGGATGCGAAACGTGGACGCTGGTAGAGGCATTCCTGAACAGGATAGAGTCCTTTGAAATGTGGTGTTACCGGAGGATGCTAATGATCTCATGGAAGGAGCATGTAAGGAGCGAAACGGTCGTCCAGCTTCTTCATAAACAGAGAGAGAGAGCTTCTTGACACAGTAAAGCGCCGTAAGATACTTTGGCCTCAAATATCGCCTTCTACAAACAATCATACAGGGGAAATTAGAAGGCAAACAGTGGCTTGGGAGAAAGAAGCTCACTTGGCTCCGGAACATCAGGTCATGACTTGCCCATGATAGAGAGGAATTCGCACGGGCCATAAACGATGTCTGCCCATGGTAGTCCGAATACGGATTCAGCATTAGAAGTATTCCTAAATAATACTAAATAATTCATATCTAAGTACCTTTACCGATGCATCTTTGTCATTATATTCATTTTTTATTAAGCGGATGTCTGGCTTTGATTCGATTTCTTCCGAGGCGCTCGATTCACATTCAATAACATCATTATTAACGTCCGGTAACGAATTATTATCGTTCACTTCCAACCATAGCACTTCATTGAGAAAGGAGTCTTCTTTTTTGATGTCTAAACACTTGGACTGCCGGAGTTTCAACGCCTCTTCACTCTGAATGCAAATGTCCCTAAAACGGCAGAACAACTCCAGGTTGTTTTCACACGTAAGGCATATCGTACCTGGCAGTCCGTCTTCTTTCGTAACCTGAAAAATATAATCAAGATAGTAGTGAATTATCTGTATGGTAATCAGTTTACTGAAAAATTTAGATTTATTTATTTCTCAACTAAAAACAGTAAACACTAGTCGTCGTTGGCCCATAACAAGTTCATTTCGTCAAAAGACTTTATTACAATTTTTAATTTAATTGATGGAAACGTTCAGAAGTTATATTGAATTTACAAAACCTATTACTTCTGCCGTTTGCAAAAAATACGCAGACTCTCATAGTTTTCATTGTTTGTTTTTTGTTCTTTTGGAAATATTAAGTAGTATATACATAAAACTGAATAATTAAATCTCATCCTAAAAAGGGTGCAATTTTTATTATTATTTTTTGAAGAAACAAATGTAGCATTTTACATTGTCTCATGTATGTATTATTCTCACGTGGATTTCTTTCAATTCCTTATTATTAAACATTTCAATGAATTACTTTGAATGATAATATTATATATTCCTGATTTATTAGTTGATACATTTAAAGTTACTTTACATTTTTTTCGCACTTGGTTCGTCGGATTTTCTATTCTTGTCTATCATCGACGATTTTTTGTTGTCTTCTTAAAAAAATAAATAAATAACTGCACTTATTTAAGATTGAGAAGTTCTATACTTACGTAGGTACATATATTACATCCCTAAAAGAAAAAAAATACAAAAATTAACGAAATAAAGAACAAAAATAAAACATTTTTGACAAAATGAGACCGTTGAAAAATAAAATGTGATAATCATTCCGAATTCATAAGACCAACAAATTGATATATTTTTATCGGCTAGTTCTGTCGATGAGTCCAATATTTAACTTAACGCTTGTTCACATTAAATTGTTTCTTCTTGGCACATTAATATACAACATACAGTATTCAATGAAGGTTCACGGCGAAATATAACCTACAGTTTGTCATTATTTTTTTTTAATATTTAGTTACATAAATAAAAAAGGCTGAAATTTTGATGGAAATTACGGTTTTTTAGAAAAACAAGACAAAAGCTTTAGTTCGGAAAGTAGTTGCAAATGAATGAAAAAAACCCATGTAGATTATGGTAAATATATTGTAGCAGACCTTCAACTGACAACAAGTCCAAATACGTTGCGCCAGCGGTTCAGGATTGTCGTGGATGGAGACGGAAGACGAGACCGGAGCAGAACAAAGACAGAGTCTGCACTCCATAGTTTACCGTTCACTTCTTGCTGATAGCAATGTCTCAAATTGAACAAAACGCTCACATATGTAATAAACAAAACAACTAATGCCGGGAATTGTCAAAAAAATCTTGTCGAGATGTGACCTATATTAACGCAATTTCCAGCCATGCACTGCATCTGTAAATTTATCCTTTCGATGGTTGACTAGTTTTTGGGATCGGACATAGGATATTACTTTACAGCGGATATACAAGTACAGTGTACTCTCGATTATCCGTGCTTGAAAAATATTAATTATTTTTTTTTCAATTAATTAAATTTTGTTCTTATATGATAATGAGACGTACCGATTGATTGCGACCGTAAACATACGTGTTATTTGAAACAAATTATGTCACACAGAAATGCTTGTCGTTCCCTTTTTAGGTCTGTTCATACTTAACAGCACTGCACGACTCCGTTTCAAATGTGTCATTTTATTACATTTCTATTCATATCTACCTACACGTCACGGTCACGTCACGCTTACGGCACTTTAGCCGAGTGCAAGGCAAAATCGGCTTACTTATACATTAGAGGCCATGACGATACGGTGCAATATTGCTTACGTCGAATTGTCGAGTACTTACAATATGAATGCATACACGTGCATTCGTAGCTACGCGTCAGAATACAAGTCAACAAAAATGTTTCGGTGTTTATCGAACGAAAAAGTATGTATAATCGCGTTGTTGTTGGAAGAAGAAGCTTGTAGGAATCTCGTCGTCGTCATCGTCATCGAAACATTCGAGAATATTCCGCAACAACAAACTACATTCCCGAAACCCAGACGACATGCACCTGCAGTCATTATATTAAACTCAAGCGGAACGCCCCTACCAGTCGAGTGGAACCAAAACGGTCGAAACACGCCGCCACCATTAAATTACATCGAGCGGAACGGCGCCCAGCATTCCAGAAAATTCTACGCCTCGACGAAAGCAAATTCCTCTCGTACGCATCAATAACCACTTCCATCAAGCATTCCAGAAAATTCTACGCCTCGACGAAAGCAAATTCCTTTCGTACGCATCAACAACTAAATGCTTGCACACATCAATAACCACTTCCATCAAGCGTTCCAGAAAATTCTACGCCTCGACAACAGTGCATTCCTTTCTTACGCATCAACAAACCACCACCATCGGTCAGGCGATTCCAGAAACACTATAAAAGGAGGTACAACCCAAACAACGCCAGTCGACCCACAGCAGCAAGCGTCGACATACAGCTCCTGACCAGCCACCACTACACTACGCGGACTTGGAAGATCAACCAGCCGGACGAGCCAGCAACACACTGCCGTATCCAGAGACCTTCCGAACATAGCCGAACACCGAGCCAGCAACACACTGCCGCATCCAGAGACCTTCTGAACATAGCTGAATGCCGAGCCAGCGACACTCTACCATATCCAGAGACCGCTGAACGACATACTTTTGCCCACAAATACCATACCTTTGTACAACCATAGGCAAACAATAAAACTTTATAAAACTAGCACAACAGTGTTTCGTTAGGCTGGGATACGGTCAACACATACCTACCCCGCCTACAAGCTCGAGAAGGCAATAAAAAAGCACGGAAGCGTTTTGATGTGCATCCCATGTTAAAAAATAGAAAAACCGAAGGAGAGTTTTGGACACTGTATAAGGAGCTTGTGGATGATGGAAATTTTTTTTTAAATATTTGCGACAAAACTATATCGAAAGATTGAACAGCTGTCAACTGTCACTATCGATTGGTCCAAAACAGCAAAGCGGCAGACTCATGGCACGTAATTCGCGTGTATATTTCCACGATGGCCAAAAAAACGGATACGATACGTTGACGGATGTTGCTGTAAGGTATGAACAGGAAATGTCGGGTACTGCTGTAAGCCTGCCGTGGCGTAAACGTGACGGTTAGTATGAATATACCCATACAAAATGTACCAAAGAATACTTTTCGTACGGCCGGATACTTGCTGAAGTCGATACGTGCTGACTAGGTATGAACAGACCTTTAGTGTGACGGGTGATCACGTGTGACCGGTTCACATCTGACTAGTAGTCCGTTTAGTACCCATTTTTCTGGTATAAATAGTACCAAATTTAGACCAAAAATAAGTTGCAAGGCGTAGGCGAGTCGTCGCTGTCAAAGTTGATGGAGTGCAGGGACGATGGAGTGCAGGGACGTTGGAGTGCAGGCTTTGTCTTGAACCAGCTCCGGCCGAATCTTCCGTCTCCATCTTCAGCTCCACACCAGATCCTCATCCAGAGCGTCTGGAGCAACGCATTCGGACCTGCTGTCAAATTCAGGTCGGTGCTGCTTATAGGTTATAATATTCAGGTTATAATTATTGTGGTTAACTCTTCTCACCGCTCGATCCTACTTTTTTCATCTGCAGGTTAAAAGAAGCGATGGGTTTCCAGACGCGGTGTGTCTTTCGTGTAAAACCAATCTGGAATTATTGATCAGCTTTCGAAAGGCTTGTTTTCGAAGCAACGAAAAGTCTCAACTGAGGTTAGATGATTGCTTGAAGATCAAGACTGAAGAAGTTTTATTGGAAGTATGGAGGATGAACGAATGAGACGACTGGCATGTTAATGCACGTGTTTATTATATGACAGCTGAAGACAGAGTGAGTAGTAGCTCTCCGAACCCAGCCGAGTTGGTTCCCACTCGCAGGAAGGCAACCAAACTCGGCCATGTCGTATAAGCGAGCCGCCACATCACTCCCCCCCCAGCATCAGCGATACCAAAATTACAAAGAAATAAATTTTACAATAGAAAAAAAAATATTGTTACACAAAGAAAGAGAAAAAATTATTACGTGGGGAGAAAAAAAATTGTTGACGTGGGTCATCCGCTGTGTACATAGGTGTACCGCCCTGAATGGTCGGTAGATTCGAGGGCGGTGACGTCGCGAGCAGGACGGTGGGTGGTCCGATGGTCGCGCGATGCGATGCTGCGGCGGCGCCGCTCTTCCGAGGCTGATGTCGGTTGGTGGGGCGGCGGGGGCGGCAGGGGCATCGATGTGGTTGATGATACTCCGAGCTGGACTGTGAGTCGTTGTGGCTCGTGGAGGTGTTGTAGCGCTACCGCCCGTCTCGGCGTGACGACGCTCGTGGGGACGGACGGGGCCTTGATGATGATGATGATGATGATGATGATGATGGTGCTGAGGTGGTGTATGTCTTGTGGTGCTGAATGACCGTTCTATGTGTAGTGGATCGCGCATGACTCCACATCCAGCTGTCAAGATCGTCGTCTCATTCGCTCCCCCATTTTGTAAGCACCTGTCATCGACGTTGTGGCTGGACGTCGGTAGGTAGGTAGGTAGGTAGGTAGCCGTGTCTGCTCGTTTATTGTCACCCGCGGGCCGCGGCGTGCTGTGTTGATGGCGATGGGGGCGCGGCGGGTAGCTTCCCCGCCTGGCTCGGCGAGGCAGGGATGAGCGGCATGTTGAAATGATCGAGGCTGCGTGGCTCGATGTCGGGGGTCACCAGTATGGAGGATGAACGAATGAGACGACTGGCATGTTAATGCACGTATTTATTATATGACAGCTGAAGACAGAGTGAGTAGTAGCTCTCCGAACCCAGCCGAGTTGGTTCCCACTCGCAGGAAGGCAACCAAACTCGGCCATGTCGTATAAGCGAGCCGCCACAGAAGATTTAATATGGGACGATGAGCCTTCACTACCAACAATTCACCGAAAGAATAGTGAAATTTGTTTAAAGCCATTTCCCAATAAATCCGAACTTATGTTTAACAAAAAATCACATACAGGAGAAAACCTGTTCAAATGTGATATTTGTTTAAAATCATTTCTTCGAAAAAGTACAATTGTCAGAAATTTAAGAATTCACACGGGGGAAAAGCTTTACAAGTGTGAAATTTGTTTAAAATCATTTTCTGTTAAATCTTACCTCAAGAAACATAAAAAATTGCATGAGGTTTGTAAAAAATTGTCATTATATAAATACTGTTAAAATTTCAACATTTTGGCTGCATGCGTGCCATGGTGTTTCTGGTGCCCCCTTCTCATGAAATTTCTTCTCATTGCAGTTTATTTAAATAATTTTAAGAGAAATTATAATTGAAAATTAAATACACAGATCTATTAGTTTGCTTACTTGTTTTATTTATTTTAAATGTTATAATTTTTATTTATTGGATGAAATTGAGATAATTTTGGCAAACATTCTTCATCATCCTAAGCCAGGGGTCGGCAAACCAAATATTCATTCTTTCAATACAAACATTTTCATTGAACATCTGAATTATTGTTTTATTACAAATCGGCTATTCAGTACATAAGTAAGTATATGCAATGAAAACATACATATGTATGTATGTACTTAAATGTTTCTTAAATCTGTCCGTAACGCGATAGATTTACAAAATGTGAACGAAACATACAGCTTATATGTAAATAAACATTCTTAACCTTTCCCTTACGGTGCTAAAAAATTATCCCCTTGCAGCGGTGATGTCGAATTCGTCGTTCTAGAAATTCGTGATTTTAAAGTCGGATAAATATGAATATTTAACCATTTTTCCTTCTATTTATGACTATAGTAATAGTCCGTATCAATATTGGTAATATACTGCTAAAAACGATCTAAATACCATGAAAACGAAGACGCGCGCACAACGCCTCTAGAACAGCGCGTATTCCGCCTCTGACTGATGACTAGAGGTAGGATAGTCACAGTGCTATCCACTGTTCCATTGTTGTAAATCCTTTGTAAAAAAGGTTCGTCAAACCTTTAACAATGCATTTACAACCTTTGAACAATACGCGGCACCTTCTGGGTCCGGTGACTACTCATGACGCACTCTGACCCCCCACTCCGACGACTCACGCCATAAAAAAATACAATGTCCCAAAGCCTCTGCGCAAAAGTATATTTAATTTTTTTCATAAAATATGTACATATGTACTTTTAAAGTATTTATTTTTACAATAATAATTTTAATACATAAATTGATAAAAAAAAAATTTTTGAGAAGTAAACGTAAATAAAAAAAAATATAAGATAATAAGAAAACGTTGAAAATTAATTGATAAATATAAGTATTCATCCTTGCTATAATACAAGTAGACAATTACACAATTTACATGAATGATAAAAATATAAATTTTATGTAAATGTAAGTAAAAAACATGAAAAATGTACGAAAACCAAATAAAAATAAAATTAAACATTTGTGTCCATTACATAACAATCAGAGCATGAAATATTTTTTTGTAAAATTCTGTGCGTTATACATACAGGTTTTTGACAGATATGGCACAATAGCCGAGTCCTTTTTTTTATCATTGGATAAGGGCAGAATCTGCAGTTTCTCGTTTGCACTCTAGAAATGGTAGATGTACTCTCCGATACGCCCTCTTGCGGAATGTTGGTGGAATGTGCTTCTAGTGATTGTCGATTATACTGCGATATAACCATATCAATACCATCCTGTTGTTGTTTATGGAGTTTTACTGTAATTTTTTTTCTCCTTACAATATTGGACATAGCTAATTCCAAACCGAGTTCTCTAATAAATAAGTTTAAAAATCGGAAAACAGTTTGAATTGGTTCGGTTATTACTAGTCAAATGTGAACCTGTCACAGGACAACTGATCGCTCTAGATCGGTCACTCGTGATCATCCGTCACGCTAAAACTGGTGTAGGAATCTCGTCATCGTCATCGTCATCGAAACATTCGAGAATATTCCACAACAACAAACCACATTCCTCGCAGAACTCACCACACAACACGTGCACTTCTTGGAATCAATCGCCAGTTCCTTCGAGAATGTTCCACCCCTCACACTCGAGCGGAACGAAACCCAGACGACGCACACCTGCAGCCATTATATTAAACTCAAGCGGAACGGTGCCAAATCCAACTCAAGCGGAACGGTGCCAAATCCTTCGAGAATGTTCCACCCCTCACACTCGAGCGGAACGAACCCCAGTCGACACACAGCACCAGACCAGTCGACCCACAGCATCAAGCGTCGACACACAGCACCAGACCAGTCGACCCACAGCAGCAAGCGTCGACACACAGCAGCAGACCAGAGACCTTCTGAACATAGCCGAACAACGAGCCAACAACACACTGCCGCATCCAGAGACCTTCTGAACATAGCCGAACGACGAGCCAACAACACACTGCCGCATCCAGAGACCTTCTGAACATAAACGAATGCCGAGCCAGCGACACTACCATATCCAGAGACCGCTGAACGCCATACTTTTGCCCAAATATAATACCTTTGTACAACCATAGGCAAACAATAAAACTTTATAAAACTAGCACAACAGTGTTTCGTTAGGCTGGGATACGGTCAACACACAGTACCCCGCCTACACTGGTCACGAGAAAATTGGTCACACGATAAAACTGGTCACGAGAAAACTGGTCACACCCAAAAATTTAAAATTGGTCACACAAACAAAAATATTCTCAAATAGTTTTTATTTACGAAATTTTTATTACTATCGACTAGACATATGTTCGAGCCAAAGGCCCTCGTGACAGCTCATCTGACGCTCTCTAGCCTCTAGCCACGCCGAGAAGGTTGGCAATCGCTTTTGCGTTCATTTCACTTTGACAGTTCGAATGTCAAATCACTAATCCTAATTCACCGCGGGGAGGTCTATGAAAACACTGATTGTAAGAGGATCCTTTATTTATGTTTACTTGTTACAATATTAATTATATTAAAAAAGAAGGTCGTTTTCGTTTCTCAGCTTCGGAGCCAATGGGACGTTGCCAGAAATTCATTCTGCATGTTTGTACATTCTGCACGAAGATTTGAAATTTTCAACTATTATATCACCTCAGTCTCTCGGCTCTATTGTTCCAGAAACCCGTGACGCTATTTACAGAGTTTCATAGAAGGTCATCAACAACAATAGTAAAAAAAGAGGTATGTAATAAAAAACAAATCACGCACACTGGGCTGGGCTGGGAGAGGGGGTATCCACCGTCCGGCGACAATACAGAATTTCGTTCGACGTCCGGCCAGCTGAAAAAGTTTCAATCTGACGATGAATTCACCTACAAACGTTCCGGCCTGCGTCGACATCGATCGCCGGACCGACGGCCGGTCCAATAATCCGGAGCGTCTATGGCACCCTTAACAGCAACATTCGTCAACGTATCGTATCCGTTTTTTTGGCCATCGTGGTCATCATACACGCTAGTTACGTGCCATGAGTCTGCAGCTTTGCTATTTTGGACCAATTATCGATAGTGAAAGTTGACAGCTGTTCAATCTTTCGACATGGTTTTGGCGCAAATATTTAAAAAAAATTTAAATTTTTTACGGAAATATTTAAAAAATTTTTGTCCATCATCCACAAGCTCCTTATACAGTGTCCAAAACTCTCCTTCGGTTTTTCTATTTTTTAACATGGGATGCACATCAAAACGCCTCCGTGCTTTTTTATTGCCTTCTTGAGTGTCTTCTTCCAACAAAAACGCGATTATACATAATTTTTCGTTCGATAAACGCCGAAACATTTTTGCTGACTTGTATTCTGACGCGTAGCTACGAATGCACGTGTATGCATTCATTTTGTAAGTACTCGACAATGCAACGTAAGCAATATTGCGCCATATCGTCATAGCCAGTAATGTATAAGTAAGCCGATTTTGCCTTGCACTCGGCCAAATTGCTATAAGCGTGACGTGACCGTGACGTGTAGGTAGATATGAATAGAAATGTAATAAAATGACATCTTTGAAACGGAGTCGTGCAGTGCTGTTGAGTATGAACAGACCATTAAATGTATTTTACTATGGCGTCAATTCTTTCAGTCGCATTTTCTCATCGAAGAAGTAACAAGTGCGTGTATTCCGAGCAGATTTTTTCGAACATACGTATTTTTAATTATTATCAATTATAATACTTTGTGTGAAATTATTTTCTTTGCTATTGTTACGTATACTAAAAAGAGCCGCCGGTTAGTTGCAATCGGATTAGGCCGGGTGACCAGAGACTGTGTGACCGTTATAATTGGTTTCAAGGATTATATCTAGACTCTGAATGCATGTAGGCTAAACAATGGCCGTTATTGGTCCCTTCTCAGAAGTGACCGATACCATGGTACCGTGGGACCGAATGTCGTGGAAATACATATCCAAGTACGTGGCCATAACAATAGGTAAACAAATCAGACGTCGAAGATGTCCTGAGAGGATTGTGATAGTTCTGCAGGTCCTTCGAAACGAAAAAGTATGAAAATGTCAAGATACGAAGATTTGGTTGCAACTATACTCGTATAGTAAAATAAAAAATGAGCAGAAGGAATACCAATAGTGGTCAAATGTGTACAGAAATTAGGAAAAAATGAAAAATTAGGATTAGTAGACAATTTCAATGCTTCGTCTGGCTGGTTGACTAGATTTTTTTTATATTTTGGCAAAAGTAGTAATTTAGTACATATACATAGGTACTGAAGGCCACACATCTGCTTAACTATAAGTATTTTTCTTAATAAATAATGCGTATTAAAATTATGAAACAAAAATTTGTGTTGTTAATATGATATTATACTCGAAACCAAGTCAAATTTTGATGATTCGGATTATCCGTATTTTTCAATTATCCGTGCTCTCCCTCTCCAGCATTAGCCCGGATAATCGAGAGTGTACTGTACATATTTTTTTTTAATTCGTTGGATTGGTTCAACAAAACGCGTAATACAGAACACTCTCGATTATCCGGGCCAATGCTGGGGAGGAAGAGCATGGATAATCCGAATCATCAAGTTTTGACTTGGTTTCGAATGTAATATCATATTTACAACTCAAATTTTTGTTTCATAATTTTAATACGCATTATTTATTAAGAAAAACGCTTATAGTGGAGCAGATAAGTGGCCGTTAGTATTTATTTTATTTTATTTTTTTTATTTTATTTTATTAATTGAAAAATCAACAGACAGGATGTACAGAGATAGGTATAAAAAACACAAAAAGTAAATAAATAATATATGTAACACCCGAGTCCAATAATAGATTTTTACAAAAATGAAAAAGATAAATATAAGGAAAACAAATTAAAAAGTAAAGAATAAAGGCATGACAAAATATGTAGTACATTGCATAATTAAACTATAGTATTAAAATAATTGGAAAAGGTTATAAGATAGAATATAAGAAGAAATTGAAATTTACAAATATAAAAAACAAATGAAAAAGGTAAATACAAAATAAACAAATGAAATGGAAAGGAATGAAAGCTATAATATGATTAAATAGCACATTACATAACTAAACTAAAGTATAAAAATAATGGAAATATTGGAAAAATAGAATAGAAGAAAAAATGAATCAATCGGTCAAGATTCTCTTGATGTTAGACCTGAATTGATGTAGGGAAATACCAAACAGATCAACCTCATTCAGCTCTCCGTTAAACATACGATAAACGCGCTGCAGATAAAAATTTTTTTGGGAATTAGTATTGAAAGGATCAAGTGAAAAGAGTGCAACGCGTCTAGGGTATCTAGGGTATTTATGTAGAACTAGTGTTGCCAAAATGGGTGACCGTCACCGCACCGAATGTTGAAAAATCGAAAATGTTCGTTTATTTATTTATTTATTTATTTATTTGGAAAATTTACAGTTTATTAAGTTACATAGATTGATAGTAAAAAAACATAATAATGTAAAGTAAACCATTAATAATTTTCACATATAGGTAAAAAAAAGAAAAGCTCAAACATTTAAAATAAGAAACAAAAATGATAATAGAGTAAGATAGTTAAAGAAAACAAAAAGAAAAAAAAATAGAAATAAACAGTACATATAATAAAAATATCAAAATAATAAGAATAATAATATGATAAAAATTATGAAATAATAAAAATAATATAATATATAACAATAAACAAAAAGACAAAACAAATACATCAAAATAAAAATTCATAATCACAATCGTAAATTTTCAATAAAATTAATCATCGAAAAACAAATTTGCAATAATCACTCTAGCTTGTATAGCATTAATATTAAATAAGTCAAACAGAAATTGTTAAAATTAGTGTGTTGACGGTGGAGCTTGCACGCCAGATGAATGAGCTTCTTCCATAATTAGAAAAAGTATTAGGTATGTAAAGGAGCTCATTACATCTAGTCATTCTATTTGGCACACGCAATGATAGTCTGCTCAATAATTGAGGACAGTCGATCGAGCCGTTAAGGATGTTCAAAATTGTTGAGATGTCAGCTATCTCCCTTCTTTTGACAAGTGGAAGTAGATGCTGACACCTACAAGCATCTTCATAGGAAGTATAGGATAATCCAAAACGGCTACTGATATACCTCAAGAATCTCTTCTGAATGCGCTCCAATTCAAATTCAATCCAAAACTCTTGCACCAGAGTACTCTGGGTTCCAAACTTGGGATGCAAACTCAACAATACTTCTTACGTATGCACAATATAGTATTCTGTATGATTTAATAGAAGTAAAGCATTTGGAGGACCGGACGACGAACCCGAGGGCCTTCGACGCTCGAGCTACAACATTGTCAATATGTTTACTAAAGGATAGATCAGAGTTTAAAAAGACTCCCAAATCCCTAATTTCCGATACCCTTGTGAGTCTATGTCCGTTGATTGAATGAGGAAAGTCAACTGGACATAGTTTTCTGGTGAAGGTTATGCAGGAGCATTTTGCTACATTAATTTCCAACTTATTTATGCTGCAATAAGCCTCTAGTCTGAACAAATCATCTTGTAGGGCCAAAGCATCATTTCGGTTGTCTATTCTCTTGAAAATCTTCATATCATCAGCAAATAATAGTACACTTGAATTCTGAAAACATTTTTCAATATCGAAGATGAAGATATTGAATAATAGAGGTCCCAAGAGGGAGCCTTGCGGAACACCAGAAGGAATATTCATCCATCTCGATATAAATCCATTTAATAAGACAGCCTGTGATCGACGTGTAATGTATGAGGTGAACCATCTATAGAGATCACCATGAATACCGATCTGTAAAAGTTTTTCAAGGAGAATATCGTGATCAATCCTGTCAAATGCCTTACTATAATCTGTATATATAGTATCAACCTGAGACCGATCGTTCATGGTATTAGTAACGAAATCATTAAATAGTAGTAAATTTGTTGTAACTGAGCGTCCTTTCTGAAAACCATGTTGTTGCATACTAAGAGATTGCGAGATAGCTGGAAAAAGTTGGTCGTACACTAATTTTTCTAGTATCTTAGCAAATATACATAGCTTTGATATAGGCCTGTAATTGGAAATTTCGTTTTTTTTTTCCTTTCTTATGTACAGGAGATATGAATGCTGATTTCCAGATACAAGGTACAAGGCCCTCACTAATAGATCTTTTATAGATAATGGTTAGTGGCAAAGTTAGGCTTTCAGCACATTTTGAGATAAAAATTGGAGAAATTAAATCTGGGCCTGCTGATTTATGAATATCAGTTGATTTCAAAATATTTAATACTTTTTCACTTCCAATTTCAATTGATCCAATTTCAGAGGAAGTTGTGACAGAACAGACGTTGGTTGGTAAGGGATAAGAGGAAGTCGATTGATTAGAGACAGGTTTAAGGAACGTCGAGTAAAAGAAGGAAGAAAACAAATTACAAATGTCCACCCCCGTACCAGCAGTAATGTCACCATGATACAGAATATGAGGTAGGACGTTGTTTTTGTTCCTTGATTTAATGTAGGACCAGAATGCTTTGGGATTCAAGGAAATGTCGTTTTCTACTTTAGTCATATAATTTTTGAAACATTCTTTCTCTAAAGTTTTTGCCCGATTGCGTAATAGTACAAAGGTATGATGGTCAGCCAAGTTGTTATAATTTTTGAATTTCTTAAAAAATTTGTACTTTTCCTTCAGGATTTTTTTTAGGGATGCAGTATACCAAGCGGGAAATTTTCTACTTTGAACATGTTTTTGTGGGATATATTTATCCCTTAAATTATATATAAGATTATAAAATGAATTTACAGCATCATCAAGAGAAACAGTGTGTAAATAAGACCAAGAAACAGAGTTCGTTATAGTTACCAAGATCAAAAAGGAATCTAGTATAAGGTTTAGATCTAAGTGATCGATAAATAGTTAGATCAGCAGTAATTAAAAGAGATTTATGATAAGGATCCTCAGGAACGAGAGGATCTAAACAGGCATCTACTACCAAATGTTCATTTGATAAAACTAGTAAAGTACTCCATTATATTGTTTAAAATTACAAAAATGTAATGCATCAATAAGAGTCATTTCGGTGCTTCTTAACGAATTGATAGGTATAAGTCCTCCTCTGGAGATATCCTGGGACCATTGGATGTTACTTAGATTGAAATCTCCAACGATTAAAAATCTATCATCCGGGTAGTTAGTTGAAATAGTAGACATGTTTTCAAGAAAATTAGTAAGTTGAGTATTAAAAAATTACCTATGTTCTCAGAACATAAATACAATACACATACATGAAATTTGAGAAGGTTGCGATGATTAGTGGTGTTGCATAAAGTGAGAGATATCCAGATATCCTCCGCAGAAGAGTGCCACTCTGGACGTGAAACAACTCCAAGTTCACGCTTAGTAGCCACAAGGCAACCACCACCACGTTTTTGGTTTAAGCTAACATAATTACGATCTCTTCGCCACACTATATATCTTTCATCAAAGAGTTCCTCATCACTTATAGTGTCCATTAACCAAGTTTAAGTAAGCAAAATAATATCATAATTGGACATGTTTACCACGTATATTTTGATAATATAAATTAATAGAATCCATTAAGTGGTCTCAGAAAAATAATAAAAAGGTACACATATATATATATATATATATATATATATATATATATATATATATATATATATATATATATATATATATATATATATATATATATATATATATATATATATATGTGCATATACAAACTCTGATGGGAAACGATTGACTTGGAGTCATATATGTATGTATGTATATCCGAGTCAGCTATCACATGTGACCAATAACAGCACCACATAATTATTTTCAATCGACGTCAAAGTTTGAAACCGGGATCTCTCGGTAGTTATGTAGCATTAACGCAAATACCGAGCAATGCTACTGGCTAAATAGATAAATCATTATTTATGTAGTCGATAGTTAAGAAGATTTGTAAATTGTATTAGACAAAATTGTAATGATTGTTTAATAAAAATCTGTGCATCCCACTGTGGTAGGTTTGCATAACCAAACGTATCCTCTTGGTTCATCATATCCACTTCAAACGCTTTAGTGGAATTAATACTGAATTCTGTTTTGACTGTACTTGCAACTTTGAATTGCGAACTCCAGTTACCCTATATAATAATAATAATTTTGTGTCAATTAACAATATATGTAGTTTCATATATTATATGTATATTATAATGATATACAAATCATGTAATCTTTTATGACTTACCTTATAATAGATGGCATTGACAAGAACTTAAACGATGGCAGGACTTAATTTCTTTGGATCAATTATATTTTGAATTTTACTGTTAGTTTTCTTGTCAACCTATGGATGTACATATGCTATTAAGAAATAAGTATATGTATATAATAAATAACATAATTAATAATTCAAAATTACAAAAAAAAAACTGCTAGAATACAAACCCAAGCGTTTATAATAGCAGCAGCTTTCTCTGGTACAGCGAACTCAACATTTTCGATTTCAGATGAAAATGAATCGATTGCAGTCTTTTTATAGTCTGAATTAAGTTCTAGTCCTTGTTTTACGTAAATTTTATTGGCAATATTTAGTATCACACCTTGAATGGTGTTTAAGCGTTGCATAGCCGATTTGAAAGCCACTTTCGTCTACAAATATGTTTGAAAATGTGTATCATTGGTAAATGTATTTACTTGTTCAGTACATATTAAATTCAAAGACTTACAAAATCTGAATTCGTTAAGTGAAGAGCTGTGTTGATTTCATCTAAAGTCGATCATCCAGCTCCCAATGATAATAGAGCGAGAGCAAAGTGCGCAGACATTCCTGACATTATCAAATCGTCTGTTGATTTACTTGCAGCTATTTTCTAAGCATAAAATTTTGTTCAGTCAGTGGCGTGCGGTGAAATTCTTTCTCTTTTTGTCGTACAGCCTTACTTAATATGCGCGAACAGGATACAAGGGGAACAGCCTGTTCCTATTGTATCCTGCTCGCGCACATTATTTAAGGCTGTACGACAAAAAGAGAGAGAATTTCACCGCACGCCACTGGGTTCAGTGTATATGTTACAGTTGAACTGTATCTTCCAATTGTAATATATTTTGACTAGAAGGAATATATTCCATCTAACCTGGTACCGACTACCGTTATAGTTGAAGTGTATTTTCAGTTATAATATATTTTGACTAGTTGGGATATATTCCGTCAATCTAACATAAGCCGATTCATAAGGCGAATTACATTCCAACCAGTCAAAATATACTACAACTGAAAATAAACCTCAATTATAAGTTGATACTAGGTTAGATGGAGAGGTTAGGATTTCGTGTAAACGTCACTCAAACTTTCAGGAGAGTCACATTTTTGTTTTGAACACATCTTAGAATTATCATAAAACGATACGCATTACCTTTATTCATAACTAGTGTTGTACCCGATGATATATCATCGCATTAGTGTTGGCATATTAAGTTATTAAATAAAAAAACATTAAAAGAAATGTGGCGTCGGTCATGTGTTCGATCCCCCACGCGGTTCAATTTTTTCAAATAACTTTTAAATAAGATTTTAAATCATCACGTGTGTTACGTAATTTTTTGAATATACATACATATAGCCAAAATGGATCAATAGTAGATACAATATAAGTCAAATCATTATAATTAAAAATAAACTAGAAAATATGTATGTATATATTTCAGTAAAAGCGTAAAGTCTCGCAGATGTGTACATTGTCTAGAAAGTGCATAAACCCAACCAATTTCGACGATGCATACACAGTCTAGAGAATGTATATGTTACAGTGAAAGCATATTCAATTCAAGCAGTGAAAATGTATCAAACAATGAACTTACAACGCTTAACTCTACAAAGTTAACCCTAACAACCCGATCTTAAATTAATAGGGCCAACCCTTACTTAACCTAACCTATCCTAACCCTTAAATAATACCAATTCTAACAATCTAATCTTAAATGAATAAAACCAACCTCGAAAATGTAACTGTTTATGATTTCACTGAAACGCCAGAGAAAATATATTTTCACTTGAAATATAATTTCACTATTCATCAGCACGCTTTACAGTCTTACTGTAACGTATACATAGTTACCGAGCATAATCTTCTTTAACATATGTATGTATGTTTATTATAATATTATTATTGAAGGGGTCTGTTGGGCCTGACGGTGTGCCCCCTGACGTATTAAATGCATGCTGTAATTCGCTCTTAGAGCCTCTTCAGTTTATTTTTAACCTTATTCTGGGTTCTGGTATTATCCTGAAAAATGGAAATTATCTAGAGTCATTCCCATTCATAAAAGTGGCTCTAAAAATGAGGTTGAAAATTACAGACCTATTGCTATCATCTCGGCTATTCCCAAAATTTTCGATAATATCCTTCACCGTTTGATTCTTTTGCAGTTCAAAAGATTGTTGTGTGATGAGCAGCATGGTTTTTCACCATGTCGTTCCACTACCACTAATCTTGCCTGCTTTTCACATTAAACCATGTCTAAAGTTGACCGTGGACAACAAGTTGATGTAGCCTACTTTGACTTTCGAAAAGCATTTGATCTTGTCAACAATGACGCTCTTATGATCAGATTAGCTGAAGTGGGCTTTTCTCCACGTCTTCTTAAACTCTCTGCTTCTTATCTTAGTGATAGGAAGCAATTTGTTAGATATGGTATTTATGAATCTCCTTCATTTTTAACGCGATCTGGTGTAACTCAGGGGTCCACCTTAGGCCCTTTACTATTTACAATAGTCATTAATAACCTCCCTAAAGTACTACGCAATGCTTCATGTCTCTTGTTTGCAGACGACGTTAAACTATTCTTTGCTGTTAAGGATGAGAGGCAAGCCTCTCTCCTTCAAGCTGATATTAACGCTGTTTTAGAGTTCAGTTCCAGTTTAGGGCTTGAACTGAATACTAGTAATGTGCCATTATGAGTTATGGACGTGCGAATTCGCTCTATTGTCACGGATATTCCATTGGATCCGTATTGTTGAAGCGCGTGGAATCAATGGTCGACTTGGGTATCACTTTTGATCCTCAATTCACCTTTCACAACCACATCAAGACAATCGCTGACGATTCCTTTCGTCGACTTGGATTTGTCTTGAGATATGCTAGATTATTCTCCAACCCCTTGTCTTCTCGCTTGCTTTTCAACTCGCTTGTTAGAAGTAAGCTAGAGTATAATGCAATTGTGTGGAATCCGCATGAAGCAAACTACTCTCTTATAATAATAATAATAATAATAATAATAGCTTTTATTCCAGACGATGAGGAGAATAGTGCAATCCCCAACGCCCATATAAATAATATATAGATAATAAAAAAAAAAGTATTGAAAAATGGTAAACAAAAAATAAATAAATAAATACAATTAAATAATAAATTAAATAAATAAATTAATAAATTATAGAAAAAGTGCAAAAAGCATTTCTTCGTTTTCTTTATAAGAAAGAGTATGGGTATTACCCATATATCTATCCTACTCCTTTCCAATTGGGCATGCTTGGGTATAATTCCCTTGAACTTCGGAGAAACTTCTCGTTAATTCGTTTCGTTGTCCAGCTATTGCGTGGTAATACGTCATGCCCGTTGTTGCTGGAACAGTTGGGACTTTATGTCCCTAATAATTATGTGCGTGGTAGACATCATCATTTGATGGTTGTACCTGCTGCTCGCACAGTTCTTTTTCGAATGGCTCCTATTCCAAGAGCTATTCGACTCCTCAATTAGATCATTGCTGCTGTCCCTGAATGTGATATTTTCCACCTTGGGGAGCGTAGATTATCGGATATTATCTTAACATATTTATCTGGTAACCTGCGCTCATCATTACTTTCTTAATTTGAGTGTGATGAATGAGTGGAATCTTAATCTACTCTCTTCCATTTGGGCCTCGCTGTGATTTTATTTTTTATTCATATTTTGTTTTATTTTATTTTAATTTTTCTTTCTCCTTTGTACATATTTATATACTATTTTAATTTTGTTCAGTGTAAACAAAGAATGGGATTTATGGATTTTATTTTTAATTTTTACACTTTTGTTATTTTTTTTTCTCTCTGAATGATGTATTATATTCCTTTTGTTACTTTTTTTTTATTATTTTATTTTACCATGTTTTCTGCTTTTGCTTTTTTTCTTTATTTACAGTTTACTTGTTTTTATATATTTTTCAAATGTAGGCCATTGTGGCGCATTAGGTTCTTCCTGTAATGCCACAATGGTCCAAAACTATTAAATTAATAAATAATTTCACCGAATCGAATGTAAGCAAATAAGCTGAGACTGACACTTATTTAAAAAAAGAAGGGGTTTTTCAGGAGAAATTAAGTGTACAAAATACGAGAAAACGTTTAAAAAAATTACATATACTTATAGTATGGAACTGAATAGACATTTTTCATTTAATTTTAATTTTGATGAAATTACTCTTACTAATAAATTCTTACCCAAAAAATTTTGGGAAAATCTGTTTTGGTATACATATATGTATGTATGTACAGACATACATACATATAACTACTTGACTTGGAAACAGAATTTAAGTAATTGTGAAAAAGTACTTGTGAATTGTGAAAAAGTACCATGTATAACTCATTTGAAAATTTATTGATAGAAGTCGACAGTTGATTTTGAATTTCTACATCAGTTGTCTGACAGCATCCCAGTATAATAAACGACATCAGTAAAATTACTAAGAACAAAATTCATCTAAATGTAAAATAACAATTTTTTTTTTAAATATCGAATAAAATGGTGTATTTTTATTTGATACCTCTCATGGTGGGTTTTGAAGTTTGCGATCTGGAAAATTTGAAATTGATCACATCTAGCAACATTTCAACTGCTGTGCTTCAATGTGTCAACGCTGAGAAACAAACTGCAAATGAAATTAAAGCTGTAAAATGTGATGCGAATACAGCAACCTCTTGTGCACACAACGCTAGTAATTTATGGATTTTATTATTATTACTAGCCTCTTCTTACTTCACTTTAGATTTTTTCGTCTGACGAAATTTGGGTTCTTTTCCCTGCTTTTCCGATCGTTTTCAAACTTTGCCATTTTGCTCGATTTGGTCATCAATATATGTATATGGAAGTCCAACATTACGATGGTGAAAAATAATCGTAATAGACACGTTTGAAAATACTCCATAATCTTTCTCGGTGATATCTATTGTCCACATTGACGCATGTTCCGGTCGTTTTTTCTCTTTTCGCCACACTCTCGCTATGTCAGATTTTACAACTTTTTCTTTTTTCACACTATATTTTATAAAATTTTCTTTATACGCTATCATTATATCTCGTATATACATACATATGTACATATATATTTTTAGTTGTATCTCTCATATAATTAAAATTTAATTTTTGAAAAAAAATCCAAATGAAATTCATCCTTAAATGGTTGATAGATTAACGAGACTAATGTCAAATTACCTTCTGTTTTTATGTAATGCAAATCTACAGTTTTCAATTACGAACCATCACTAAATAGTTTGATGTAGTCGAAGTAGTTAATTTTTTTCAATTTACATCCACCCGAGCAACGCCTTGCATTAAAATTTCAAGTAACATTTAATAATAAAGTTGTTTTGCTCAATATGTATATGTATGTATTGTTGCGTAGGGGTGGGTGGAGGATCCAAATAAAAGACCAAAGTCGCTTCACAGCATTTATTGAGTGATTAAGGAGATCCACGCCCTGCCAGTGCTCCGTCCAGAATGCCTACATATAGTCTAAGTACCTGCTTATAAAGGGCAGGTCGCTCACCGTATCTTCGACGACGCGTTTTTTTACCTATTGTTATAGTACCAGATATGCTATCCCACCGTCTCGGCACGACATTCCACGCTTTCTTGAGAGCTCTAGCAGGAACCACTTACCTGCCGCTAAGTCAATTCGGGTGTCTCCATTGTTAGCTGACTTGAACTTAAGCCTGGAGATAATCCTCAAAACCAATTAAGACGGTGGCTCCTTTTTCGGATACGTTACAGTATAATCCATCCGCTGTATTTAACTAAGTGTTATATTACCCAAGTGTCTTACTTCAGTGGATGGATTATAGGAATTTATGCATTCATTATTTTATTATTTTGATTTTTAAATCTTGTGGGTCACAACGCCGTATTTGTATCAACTAGTATAATTTTTAAATTATTGTGTAGATATATCCTATTAACGAATTTAGTTGGATTTTTAATTTAATTTTCTTTCAGACCTGTATATTATTCTACGTGTAATGTACATATAGGAATATGGCTGTAATATTCATTATTGTATTAATTACATAAATATTAACTTCAGCACATCTGTTTCGATCCCCAAATGGTACACAATTGCTAAATCATTTTCATAATCATTATAACAAGATGATATCCAGCTGAAAACATTCATTTTATCTGTTTATTCTAAAAAATAAATTTGTTTAAATGACTTAAAACGCACTTGTGCTTCTTCTTAAACAAAATATTTTTTTGGAAATGTCATTGCAATTTTTAAAAAAATATCGTTTTCATTTTAGCTCAATTTCATTTTTGGGGGGGCGGGGGTTTGACACCTTTAAAATATTCCGAAAAATATTTACCGGTCCATGGCATGAGAAAGAATGAGAAAAGTACAGTATTATGATTAGAGCCCGGGTAACCAAGGTGCCGTTTATTGTTTAAATGTTGTAAATGCATTGTTAAAGGTTTGCCGAACCTTTTTTACGAAGCATTTACAACAATTGAACAATAAGCAGCACCTTGGCTATCCGTACTCTAATTATGATTATGAACAAAGATCGGCTTCGAAATGACTAATTATAAGTTGGGCGCGGATGGATACTCACTGGGGCGTTATGGCTATTGTTAATTTCGCATATAACCTTTTTTGATATTGGAAAATGATATTACTATGATGAACCTAGTACCAAGCCGATGAAACAAGTATAGAAACAGAGAGTTCATTTAACGAGAATTGATGTTTTGCAGGGGACCACTTCTCAGTTTTGTTTATTATATTGTTTTAAATATACATATAGAGAATGCATTATATATCTATGTAAATTAATTCAGTATGTTATTCAAAATTTAGTATGAATTACATACACAAATCTATTACTTACATGTGCATAGGATTTAATGTTAATATGTTTGTATAATTTAATGTAAAATATGTGGGTTTGGTGCAAACGATCGAAAAGCGCCAGACAGATTGAACCACAGATTAACTGGATGGCTGCTTTAAACGCAATTCTCGACTTCACGAATGAACAATTGCACATCAGATGACGAGTAACCTTTCGATGTGCACAGATGCAATTATTAAAATGGTAATTATTAAAATTGAGTTGGATCTTTCTGGCGAGTTTTTAATAATTTAATAAGGAACAATTTGGAACTAAAGTATGTTTATATAATTTATGTATGTATTAGATTTAATAAAATATTATACTAATAAAATATGTATGTATTAGATTTAATGTCGTGACTATTTGCAGTAAGGAAAAAAATCCCGATTTAAATTGGCAAGCGTTCTGGCCAATAGAATTTGCGTATTTAGAGGTTTTAGTTATTTTGCTCAATGCAAAGACTACTGAAATTCAATATACAATAATAAACAGACGCTGATCGTCAAGAAATCCCTGACGATCAGCTGACGAATAGCTGATTTGAAAATGTATTGATGAAAGTCGATAGTTGATTTTGAATGTCTATTCAGTTCTTTGACAGCATCCCAGTACAATAAACGACGTAAGCAAAATTACTGAAATTTAAATTTAAATGTGAAATGGCGATTATTATCGACATATCATCGCATGGGCGATAGGCATATTATGTAATTTATTAAAAAAATAAATAATTAAAAGAAATGTGTCGGTTGGATCCGCACGCGGTTGAATTTTTTTCAAATACCTTTTAATTATATTTATATTAAATTGTTTAACATGAAAATAAAAAAGGTGAAAACAAACCTTAATGCAAACAATATAACCAATAGAAAAATTTATTAATTAAATAGATTTTCAATAGATGGCAGTAAATTCTCTGCTAAGAGGAAACATTGGTAGCAAATAATATATATATAAAAGTTTTTTTCTTGTATTATTGTATTTGTATATACTTTTTGGCAGTGGTTTAGCTGTGACGTACATACATACATATGGATTATGTACATAATCCAAATGACTATTATAGTACGGCGATCGTCATCTCAGACAGACAGACACACATAAAGAATAGCCATATTATATACATGATAATATCACATAGTGTGTTTTTGGACTTTTACCTTTGCCTTTTACCTTGGCTTTTAAATATTGTAAATTGTGAAGTTTGAATTCGAACAGGATTGAGAGACAATCTATGAATTAAATTAAAGCTGTGGAAAATGATATAGCTGTAGCTCTACGTTTGTACAATCATATAAATTCATAATTCATAATAATAATTAAAATAAAAATTTTCATCCAAGCAGTGCTTTAATTAAAATACTTATATAACTTTATTAAATGATTATAAAAGACTTGTATGAATTTATTTCCACTGCTTATGAATACTATGAATAACACATTTTAGTTGTTTCATTAGTTTATTTATTGCTTAGTGAGCCAAACATATGTAATTGATTTTTAATAAATACATACATATGCATAATCGTACTTAATTGCATAGATAAAACCATTTGTAACATACTGAAATTTATTGTAAAATAAATATTGATAAAGCACATCTGGTGTGATCGCAAAATGGTTTACATTTGCTAAAATTAAAACCATTATTCCACGACGTAATGTTTAGTCTGGTGAAAGTTAAATATTACTTATGAAGTTAAATATTAAATATGAAAGTTAAATATATACTTGTTTCTAAATTAAAATGCTTAAAATGCACTTTTCATAGTAAATAATTACATGAAATACCCGAGGAGAAAAATTTTCATAATTAATCTACGAAATGCAAGACATTTAAATTTATCACTTCATAAAATAAATACATACATACTATATGATATGCATGACAGTTTGTTTCAGCGCATTGAAAACGTGGCTTGAAGCGCTGAACGAGTCCATTGACCTCCTGCATCACGTGTCCGTTCACGAACGGAATCCTAAACACGTATGTGATTTTTGAAACAAATAGGGCCGAGTATTTGTGTGTATGTGTATGTGTCACCCATGACTCGGGCCAACGAATCCCCCCTCCCCCACTTCCACGATACCTCGCGTCTCGAATACTTGGCTCTGATTGGTTGTGTGTCCACGCGTATGCCACACACATAGTCACATATCCACATCTCTACATCTCTTTTTATATGTATTACTGTATTATTACATATATATTTCATTTTACATATACTAATGAAATCTTTATTTTCTTCATGAGGACATTTCATTTTACAACTAACTTGAGAAAAATATCAAAAATACGTCTTAGTTGTTTCATCAGTTTATTTATTATCAAGTGAATAAAATACTTAAATATAATATTAATTTTAATAAAAACCTATTATGTGCATATATAATATAACAGTGGCGTGTTGTGAGTTTTAAAACAGGGGACAAAATAGGTATGGACAAAAATATATATATTTTTAAATTACAATAGTCTTGAAGTGATGAGTGTAATTTTTCATTTTTGTGCTAACAGAAATATCCTTAGCGGCCTACCATTCTCAATAACATCTTGTATGTCTTCAAAAGTTAATCTTCTGAATGATTTTTCGAACAATCGATCGAGAATGCAACATTCCAAGGCCTCGTCATTTGTATCTGCGCGGTCCACACTGATTTGTTTGAGGTTATTATTTCATGAGCCAAGAACCTTGCCATATGTATTTGTAATCAAGATTTTTTATTTTAACAAAAAAAAAAAATTAGCATGATGTTTGTTAGACAAATTAGAATATTCGTAGTGAACATTCCATAAATGCATGAAGAGAAGAGTAAATTAAAAAATGTTTTATCTTCGACGGCACGCCCATATTTAATATATTATGTAACAATTCACCAGTACCATGTAGGGAACAGAATTAAGAATATTGAGTCCGTGCAAGCGACAAACGTAGCGAACCATACCATAACAATCCACTACCCCTATATCAGGTAGAGCCGATTTCGGTTTCTAAACTTCGCTAATCCGAGTGAACAATGTCAATATGGACAACGATTTTAATTTATTGTAATTGAATTGATGATATTTTTAAATTTTAGGTAAAAGATCTTAGGGAACTAGCCCAGTACCTCTAGTCCAGTGGTTCTCAGGCGAAATTTTACCGTGGCCGCACAGGTGATAATAGTAGTCCCATGGAAATGTCTGGTGGCCGCACCAAATTTAATCAAATAAATTAAAGTTACAAAAAAATGGATCAATTTATTCATAAAATAAAATAAATTTTAACATTTTGGTATCCATTTATTTAATAATAATGTAATGGAAATTGCTCATTACTCCTATCTTCCAGTGCAAGCCGCATTGCTGCTTCTAAGTTTGCGTCTGTCAGCTGGTTTCTAAATTTATTTTTAATTAAGTGCATTACACTGAATGATCTTTCGCAATATACGGTAGTGGGAAAAATAGACAATATTAATAAAACAATTGTTGCCAAACATTAAAGTATAATGTATAGAATAGTCATTCCTAACAAAAGTATCGCTTAAAAGCGAGCCATCGAAGAGAGAGACGGAAAGTCAGAAGAGAGACAAAAGAGTGAGGAAAAAAAATTCGTGGAAGTGATCGTCCCTTACAACAACTGGACAAAACAGCTGAAATCTCCGGGCACACGGATTTTTTGTGGCAACATTTTTAGGGGCTGAGAGCAATTCTATGGATACTACTTCAATGACTACCACACAATTTCACTAGTAGAGCCTATTTCAAAGAGATCCTATTGCTACAGAGCTCAACAAACAACTGAGCAAAACAGCCGAAATCTCCGTCTGCACGGAGTTTTTGTAGCAACATTTTTGGAAGCTGAGAGCGCTTCTACCCATTCTACTTCAATGTTGCCAAATCTTTATATTGGTTTCATTGTCAACGTATGTATGTTTCCGACCAAAATTTTTTAACCGAAATATTATTAAAATGGTTATTAAGTACTTGATCGTAACTAATTTCTAATAATGCATATTTTACGTTAGCCCAGCTAATTAATCTCAATACTGAAAATGATTTTAATCTATTTTGTAGTACTAGGAAATTTTCATTTTTCATCATAATAAAAGGGAAAGATACATAAAGAAACGGTTTTAAAAAAATTCAATTCTTCGAACCTTTTATCAAGTTCCAGATTCAGAGATTTAAGACACTCTATTATTTTAAGTTTTAATTTTAATTTTGAAGTTGTTTCTGTCATATTATCTATGAAATCACTAACAGAAGATAAAATTGAAAAATTGACATTTTCAACTTCTGTCACAAGGCTTTTCGCTATATTTTTTAGTTTGTCAATGATGAGCATGGTTTCTATTATTGTTAAGTTACTTTTTTGTAGTTGTTTATTAATCGAACTAATGTGCGGCAAAAAATCCTTTAGGAATAAAATCGAGCCTTTTATATAATTACTTTGAAGCTTTTCACTTAAATCTTTATGATTTACGGCCAAAGCAGATATAACATAATCATTTCATTCACAAAGACGTTGTACACTGTTATCAAAACTTAGCCATCTAATATGATTGTAATTGAGCAATATATTGTGTTTTTCACCGTTGATTTCTTATATAGAACTAAACGTGTTCGACAATTTACCACTGGTATTAATTGCATTTAACTCCACATCTTCCATGCATTTAATAACAGATTTACTAACTAGCACTTCTTGATGCACAATTCAATGCATACGAAATATTTCGTTTTCGGTTACAAATTTGAAAGTTTGAAAAGTTAAGAGGGCTGGACAGCAGCGCCTTGTCCTTACAAACTTACTATACTTCTCCCTTCCTCAATTATGGCAATAGAGAAATTATTTTTTAAAATGCTATGGATATCCACCATTGGGGTGCATCTATCGCTTTATTTTTTTGATTAATTATTTTTAATAGGAGCTAGGAGCCGCCAAACATCTATAAAATCGCCTCTTTTTTACACCCACGAAACGAGTCCAGCGTTCTTGTTTAACGGTCGATTTAAAAAAAAATACGCCGATAGATGCACAGAAAGTATCTTTCTCAAACCGATGATGAAATTTTTTTAAAAATTGGTCCAGTTTTGGAGCAGAAACAATACGAAACCTCGATTTTGTCAATTTAAAATACGTTTTATCTGGTCGAAGCGCAACTGTCGCATTCACTCAATATATATATTGATATATATTGTCGCATTCACTCAATATATACATACACTCAATATATATATCGAAGAAAGGAACGGTAACAAAATTAAGGTTTCGGGTGTACAGCCCTCTTAACAGTCGATTACCTAACCGGAAACGACCTTTTTTCCGTTATGCACAAGCAAAATTGACTGTTAGCCGTTAAATGTGTCTGCAGTCTGCACTCAGAATCATCTTTCCAAGTAAAACTCAAAGAGAAGCTTGATAAAAAAATAGATGTAGATTTATACCAAATATTAATTGATATAATTCATTAATTACATATTATCTAAATATTTGAAATTAATCAATTCACTAATTAATTTAAAATATTAATATTTTCAAGTATTTTATAGAAGTGTACATATTTGCATGTTTTAATGCTTCTAAAGGTTATTTTATATATGGTACGATTTTATGTATTTAAAATTTAATTTATTTTAGTTTGGAGATTTTAAAATTTTAAGCATTTTGGAAAACTGCGAACACTTACTTGAAAAGTGTCAAAATTTTAAATTAGAAACGTAAAAAAATCAAATTATACTATTGAATCAAATTTAACAGGTATTGGATTTATACAAATAATCATATGAAATATTATAACATTCAAGTAAGAAAAAATTAGAAATTATATATATTTATTTTAATTTAAATTTAAATTTTCACTTAATAGTGCCTTGGACGAATAAAAATATAAACATATAAATTGAAAAAAAAAAATAAGAAATATATAATAATATATGTATGTATATTAAAAAAAGTAAAAAATATATAAATTGAAGAAGTTTTTGGTAACTCTTCGTTTCCAAATTGGGGTGACAACACTGGTCATTGCCCATAATCGTGCAATTTGCGGCAATAACTGTGATGTTAGGGTATTTTCTTTAAATGCGAAAGGGCCATATGCATCATTCAAGGTTTCAATTCCAGCTTCTATGG
Organism: Arctopsyche grandis; assembly: GCF_051622035.1. Lineage (NCBI taxonomy): Eukaryota > Metazoa > Arthropoda > Insecta > Trichoptera > Hydropsychidae > Arctopsyche > Arctopsyche grandis. Next base: position 32,754,408 of record NC_135357.1, read on the forward strand.
CTGAGATATTGTGTGTATTATGTTTCATTTTACATATATGTATTATACTGGACCGTATCTAATTTTGATTTTCTGAAAAGGGGCACTTTTTTCTTATTAACTCGGGAACAGTATAGAAAAATGCGTTTTTGTTTTTTCAACAGTTTATTTATTATCAAGTGAACCAAACACATGTATGTAATTGATTTTTTTTTAATTCTATATTTATTATGTATGTGCACAAATGAATTAGTATACATATTTGCGAATGTTCAATTGAATCCTGTGTTTACAAATTGCATATTTGTATTGCCCTATTTACGTACATAAATACATCTGTTCCAATCGTAAAATAATTTAAATTTATTACAAGGCTTTTTATTGACATTAACGATTAATTACAAGATGTAAGGTACATATAATGTCAGTTGAAAGTTAAATTTACGTACTTTTTGAAAAAATTATTATATAAACTTATGTTTTTGATTATAAAACAAAACATTTTTTCATCAAATAATTATATAAGCACGCGAAGAACATGAACAAAATTAATCCACGGAATGCAAAATATATGAATATATCAATTTAAATATAAAGTTGGCTGTGTAAAGTAAATATTTTTATAGAAAACGTTTTGTATATTTTCGAGTAGCTCTTGGATTGGGTGTACGTGTTTTACGTGGCCTAGGTTTCGGCGTAGGATAAATTACATTTATTGGCTTAGGAGTAACCACTTCCATCGGTTTTTTGTCGATTATGATTCTATTTTCAGTGCTAACTCCGAATCGTCCCATAAATAATATATCGCCAGTCGACGTCTTTATAAAGTACAAAAATGGATGGTCAGCATTAAACCTCTTCGGTTCTTCAACATCGATAACAGAAGTTATTCCAGATCCTCCAATAGCTATAACAAAATTTGAATTTAGATTAATAAACTGCTAAAAATAAATCTTAACGTAGAGCTCGTTCCGTTTTCAAAGGCCCATCTCCAGGGACGTCATATATCAGCCTTTTCTTGGGGGTGGGGGGGGGGGGGCAGACAAAAAATTATCTAATTAAATTTTTTTGTAATGAAAATGTTGTAATAAAAGCGAATGTATATCTTACGGTGAAACTATTATGAAGCGAGTATACCCTTTTTGTATTGCTGGAGATTTTTGTACCAAATCTAGATAGGCTTTCGGATTCTCATTTACATATTTTAGCATTATTTAGAAACTACTTTAAATAAGTTTACAATTATAATTACATTTTTTTCAGTTAATAGATATATGTATTATGTACTATTTTTTTTATATTTTGTAAATAAAAAAATATATTTTTTTATTAATAAAAAATATATTAAATTGAAAAAAAAATGTTTTTTTTACATGTGTCCGAGAATTCCGGGAATCCCGTGATCCGTTCCGTGCCCCGGGAATTGAAAAAGTCCGGGTATGCAAAAACCCTAGTAGTGGTAGAGGTAGTTAACTACCTACTCTTAGCACAAAATGGTCATTGGTCGATGTGTCGGGAGATCTTTTTGGCTGTTGTATACAGCTTGTTCATTGGTCGAGACTTTTTGGAGCGAATTGATCCAGATGGTCCATGAGCATAAATTACCTAATCTCTACATAACAATATCTTACACAATTGGAAAGATCTCCACTACATTTTTTGGATATTTTTTGCTCACCTGTGACAGCTGCAGCTTCTGCTCCTTCTTCATTCACTTCAATGAAAGCTTTCTGAATGACAAAAGTTACGTAAATTTGTTCATCAGATTTAAGTAATCCCAATAAATTTGCACTTTTCGGAGAGAACATCGACGTCATACCCAACTGATTTAAAAAAAATAATGTTTAAAATAAAATCAATAGCAATTCAAGTATTGTATACATTTTTTTTTACAAACACCTTTTGCAATATTGGATTTAGTTTCATCGTGGTTTCAATTTTGAATTTTGGAATGCTAACTGAAAGTTCGTTTGGGAGCAGTTCATCAAATACTGTCTGTTTCAAATTTGAATTCATGACGTTTTTCTCCAAATTTGCCAATCCGTCGATTTGATTAGGTAGAATTATAACCATAGACACATTTCGTTTCTCATATTGCATTTCTAGAGCCTAAGAATAAAACAAATATTATGAACCAAACATGCTATAAGTGCATATAAATCAAAATTTCATATTTTACTCCAGACTTTTTATTTATATAATAGATAACCTGTGCATCCCATTGTGGAAGATCTGCGTATTTAAACGAATCAACTTTGTTCATCATATCGACTTCAAATGCTTTACTAGAACTCAAACTGAATTCGCTTTTGATTGTTTTTGCAGCATCAAATTTTAATTCCCACGTTCCCTATAGAAATGACTGTTAATTTATTATAATCACTCAGATAAAAAAAATAACGGAAATAACCCCAAAAGTCATTTTACCTTAAAGTAAATGGCGTTTATGAGAATTAAGCGTGTAGATTCATTAAGTAAATCTTGGGAAATTATATTTTTAATTTTACTGTTTGTTTTCTCCTCAACCTGTATAAATAAGAAAACACATATAATGCACTCAATTAAATTAATAAAATGAGAAAAAGTTCTGAATACGAACCCAAGTGTTTATTATAGCAGCAGCTTCCTCACTTAAAGCGAATTCGATATTTTCTATATCAGATGAAAATGAATCGACTGCCGAGCTTCTAAAATCTTCGTTCAGAACGAGATTTTTTTTGACGTAGAGTTTATTGGCAATATTTAGTGTGACGCCTTGAATATTGTTTAAACGATTCATGGCAGATTTAAAAGCTGATTTTGTCTACAAGTAATACTACACATAAAAGAAATTCATTTCTCATCAAGAAGATATCAAGTCATCAAGAAGATATTATTGTCGTACAAAATCTGAGTTCGGTAAGTGAAGAGCAGTGTTGATCTCATCTAAAGTCTTTCCTCCAGCTCCCAATGACAATAGAGCAAGAGCAAAATGTGCAGACATTCCTGACATTATCAAATCATCAGATGGTTGAGCCTCAGCTACTTCCTAGTCATCAAATGTTGTTCAATATATTACTTAACATGTATAAATTTATACTTCTGAAATATTAGTGGAAAATATATAAATTATTTAAGTACTGTATAAAACTGATTCGAAAATTTATTGCTGGAACTCAAAAGTTGAATGTCTAGATCAGTTGTTTGACAGCATCCAAGTATAATAAACGACATCAGCACAATTACTGAAATCGAAATTTTAATTTATAATAATGGAAAATTTTGTATAATACAGTGTGTGTGTATTTTATTCTATTTGTTACCTCTCATGGTTGGTTTTAAAGATTGTGACTTGGGATGTTTAAAATCGATAACACCTGGCAATATTTCAATTGCCATATTTTGATGTGTCAACGTTGAGAGTCGAACAGAAAATGACAATTAATCGGCGAAAAGTGTGATTTATACGAGTTTTGTTGTTTACAGTGCAAATTTCGGAATTATATTTATATTAAAACTAGTGTAGGGCCCGTTGATTTCAACGGGTGGTTTCGAAAAGAAATTGAAACTCGAATAAAAATAAAGTTAAAGATATGGAATCGACTGGTTTCGGAAAGCCAAAGGCACAAAAAAATGAAAATTATGAAAAAAATGAAAAATATGAAAATAATGAAAAAAATGAAAAATATGAAGAAAAAAAAAAATTGCTCCCCATACTGGTTGATGGTTGATCATAAGAAATCGGAAATCGATTGTCGACGAAAGCCGAAGATACGCGAATGATTGGTTCCCCATACTTCTAAAGGATAATCGAATATTAAGTAATTTTAGAGCGTTTTTTCTGTCGAGGCCGTAGTCTGATGGCTAGCGACCTTTTCTGGGCAAGGGGGCCTTAGTTCGATTCCGTGATTTGGAATTAATTTTATTTTTCAAATATCGCTAAAATATAAATTAATTTCAACTAAAAATATATATTTAATTGTTTTATATGAAAAGAAAAAAAAATGGTTCAAAACCTCGCTAAATAAAATTATTATAATTACGTATTTTTATATGGCGAGAAGGAATATTTCAATTAATGTTTAAAAAAAAAAGGCGAAATGAAGAATTGGATTTGGCGTGATGCACGTGACCATTAGCTGAATTTAGACCCATATTAAGGCTATTTGGGGTGATCGGTTCGAGTCGCGACAAAGTCGTCTCGTCGAAAAATTAATTTATCGATTTTTATCGATTCATTCATTATGTTCGGCGAGAGTAAGGACACACACACACCCCCACACATACACACCCCCACCCCCACACACACACACACACAGATTACTGTCTTTATATATATGATTTGAAAAATTGAAACTCTTTGTTCCCAAATTGGGGTGACACCACTGGTCATTGCCCATGTTCGTGCAATTTGCGGCAATGCATCATTCAAGGTTTCAATTCCAGCTTCTATGGCTGAGATATTGTGTGTATTATGTTTCATTTTACACATACGTATTATACTGGACCGTATCTAATTTTGATTTTCTGAAAAGGGGCAATTTTTTTAATTAACTTGGGAACAGTATAGAAAAATGCGTTTTTGTTTTTTCAACAATTTAATTATTATTTAGTGAACCAAACATGTATGTATATAATTGATATTTTTTTATAATTCTATACTAATTATGTATGTACATATTTACACAAATGCATTAGTCCAGTTGCGAATTTTCAATTGAATCCCGTGTATACAAATTGCATATTTGTATTGCGCTATTTACGTACATACATCTGTTCCAATTGTAAAATTATTTCCATTTATTACAAGGCTTTTTATTCAAATTATAACGATAAAATACAAGATGTAACTTACATATAATGTCAATTGAAAGTTGAATTTACGTACTTTTTTAAAAAATAAATGTAATTAATTATAAACTTACATATGATTTTGATTAGAAAACAAAATATTTTTATAGTAAATAATTATGTAAGTACACAAAGAACAGAAAAAAAATTGTATGTAATTAATCAAGGAATGCATAATATTTTAATTTATGAATTTAAATATAAAGTTGGCAGTTTAAAGTAAATATTTTTAATTTACTTAGTTATAGGCATCGTTTTGTATATATAGCGAGTAGCTCTTGGATTGGGTGTACGTGTTTTATGTGGTCTTGGTTTCGGCGTGGGATAAATTACATTTGTTGGTTTAGGAGTAACCACTTCCATCGGTTTTTTGTCGATTATGATTCTATTTCCAGTGCTAACTCCGAATCGTCCCATAAATAATATATCACCAGTCGACGTCTTTATAAAGTACAAAAATGGATGGTCAGCATTAAACCTCTTAACAGACATAGCAGCAGATGTTGCAGATACTCCAATAACTATAAACAAAATTGAAAATAGATTAATAAACTGCTAATAAGAAGAGGTTAGTAAAAATAAATCTTAACGTAGAGCTCGTTCGGTTTTTAAAGGACCATCTCTACTCCTTAGGAAAGGTGTGCAGACATAATGATTAGTATAGACAGTGCCGAATTTAGGAGAAGGCTTGGTCGGGGGGGCACCCGAGGGCGCCGAGTAAGTTAGGGCGCCACTCGATGCACCGAATGCGCTTTGAAATTTAAAATTAGAATGCAATAGGCCCTAATTTTTTTAGATTTGAGGGCCAAAAGCCATTGATGCTTTTTTGAAGGGTTTTAATGGATAGCTTTGTGGAAGATGATTTATAATTTTGTGTTATATGCATTAGCAGTTCGCTAAATAAATAAAACATAAAAGCGCTTCTACTTTCTAAACTGTACACATGTTTACACCATGTTTAGCTTCAATATATCGCTGGACGATTCTAACTGATTCACGTGCAATTATATTCCTTAAATAATTCTTTATTATCTAACACACGATGGGAAGCGAAAAAATCAAGTGTCAAAGCAGTTCGTTATTAAATTGTTGACGTTCATGAGGTTTTAATTACTTTATCTGAAACTGAATTGAATGATCCAGGTGTAGCTCATGAAGCAATCACATTAGAGGAACAATTAAAAGATTTCAGCTTTCTTGTTTCATTTATTGTTTGGTACGGTGTTCTTTAGCAATTAAATTCATTTTTATTTCTCAGATACAACATTAGTGTCAATGAAAGAAAGATTCGAACAGTTGAACAAATATTCAGAGACGTGCTGGTTTTGTGTATTTTGTTAACAATCTACCGGAAAGAGCCGATCTTCAAATTAAGCTCACCGCGAATTAAATATATGATATTATTAGTAATGAACTTAGCGTAGAATCTAGTATTTTAAAAGCCTTTCTTTCAAATAAAAATTTAGGTAAAATAATTCCACTCATTGTATTAAATTTTATTAGACAGTATGATTTACAAGAATTGTATCCGAACATTTGGGTTGCTATGCAAATTTTGCTGACACAGCATGAAACTGTATCAAGTGGTGAACGTAGTTTTTTGAAACTTAAAACTTATCTCCGGTCTACAATGTCATAAAATAGACTTTCCAAATTTCAAACTCTATGTACTCATAATGATATCGCAGAAAATTTTGATTTTTCAGCTTTAAGATTTTAGATTTTCAGCTTTAAGGTTGATTTTACTGAAAGAAAGGCTCGGAAATTTAACTTTTGAATTGTCATTTTATTTATTTTTAACTACGCCGTTGAGAAATATTGTTAACCATTTTGCTTCAGACGGTTTATTGGTTTAAGACAAATTCCAACAAATATCGATGAAATAATATGAATGGACAGACGGAGCATCGCGTATGCATTTGCGCAACTGAGCATCGCATATGCAAATTTTCCGGCTGTCGTTTTTCTGCATCGGAATTGGTCGTTTGTTTATTGGTTCCCTTGGTAGAATTAACGGAACGGGAAATACAACTGCAAAGGGATTCGTTGACTCCAACCAACAATACCACGTTGCACCCCTTTTTAGCACGAATGCGCGATCAGGCGATTCGTGATGGTAGACCAGTGGTCCATGAGCATAAATTACCTAATCTCTACATGACAATATCTTACACAATTGGAAAGATATCCACTAGATTTTTTGGATATTTTATGATCACCTGTGACAGCTGCAGCTTCTGCTCCTTCTTCATTCACTTCAATGAAAGCTTTCTGAATGACAAAAGCTACGTAAAGTTGCTCATTAGATTTAAGCAATCCCAATAAATTTGCACTGCTCGGCGAGAACATCGACGTCATACCCAACTGATTTAAAAATAATAATGTTTAAAATAAAATCAATAGCAATTCAAGTATTGTATACATTTTTTTTTACAAACACCTTTTGCAATATTGGATTTAGTTTCATCGTGGTTTCAATTTTGAATTTTGGAATGCTAACTGAAAGTTCGTTTGGGAGCAGTTCATCAAATACTGTCTGTTTCAAATTTGAATTCATGACGTTTTTCTCCAAATTTGCCAATCCGTCGATTTGATTAGGTAGAATTATAACCATAGACACATTTCGTTTCTCATATTGCATTTCTAGAGCCTAAGAATAAAACAAATATTATGAACCAAACATGCTATAAGTGCATATAAATCAAAATTTCATATTTTCCTCCAGACTTTTTATTTATATAATAGATAACCTGTGCATCCCATTGTGGAAGATCTGCGTATTTAAACGAATCAACTTTGTTCATCATATCGACTTCAAATGCTTTACTAGAACTCAAACTGAATTCGCTTTTGATTGTTTTTGCAGCATCAAATTTTAATTCCCACGTTCCCTATAAGAAATGACTGTTAATTTATTATAATCACTCAGATAAAAAAAAATAACGGAAATAACCCCAATAGTCGTTTTACCTTAAAGTAAATGGCGTTTATGAGAATTAAGCGTGTAAATGCATTAAGTAAATCGGGGGTAATTATATTTTTAATTTTACTGTTAGTTTTCTCTTCAACCTGTATAAATAAGAAAACACATATAATGCACTCAATTATTTAAATTAATAAAATGAGAAAATGTTCTGAATACGAACCCAAGTGTTTATTATAGCAGCAGCTTCCTCATTTAAAGCGAATTCGATATTTTCTATATCAGATGAAAATGAATCGACTGCCGAGCTTCTAAAATCTGCGTTCAGAACGTAATCTTTTTTGACGTAGAGTTTATTGGCAATATTTAATGTGACGCCTTGAATATTGTTTAAACGATTCATGGCTGATTTAAAAGCTGATTTTGTCTACAAGTAATACCACACATACAATGAAATTCATTTCTTAATAAGTTATCAAGAAGATATTATTATCTTACAAAATCTGAGTTCGGTAAGTGAAGAGCAGTGTTGATTTCATCCAACGTCTTTCCTCCAGCTCCCAATGACAATAGAGCAAGAGCAAAATGTGCAGACATTCCTGACATTATCAAATCATCAGATGGCTTAGCCTCAGCTACTTTCTAGTCATCAAATGTTGTTCAATATATAACTTAACACGTATAAATGTATACTTCTGAAATATTAGTGGAAAATATATAAATTATAAAGTACCGTATAAAGCTGATTCGAAAATTTATTGCTGGAACTCAAAAGTTGAATGTCTAGATCAGTTGTTTGACAGCATCCAAGTATAATAAACGACATCAGCACAATTACTGAAATCGAAATTTTAATTTATAATAATGGGAAATTTTGTTTAATTCAGAATTTGTGTATTTTATTGTATTTGTTACCTTTCATGGTTGGTTTTAAAGATGGTGACTTGGGATGTTTAAAATGGATAACACCTGGCAGTATTTCAATTGCCATATTTAGATGTGTCAACGTTGAGAGTCGAACAGAAAATGATAATTAAACGGCAAAAAGTGTGATTTATACGAGTTTTTTTGTTTACAGTGCAAATTTCGGAATTTTTTTTTAAATAAAATTTGGCATGATATTTGTCTAGATACAATTTCTCGCATTGAGAGAAGATTAAGTATTGAACAATTAATAATGAGTACTGCTTCTCCAACTGGTGATAATATCGTAGCGTAGGCAAAGAGGAGCCGGTGGTTAATTGGATTCGAGGATTATCCCCCGCCAGTCGGGTTGTTTTCGACGGTTACAAATTTGAAAGTTTGAAAAGTTCACAGTCGATTACCTAACCGGAAAAGACCTTTTTTCCATTACGCACAAGCAAAATTGACTGTTAGCCGGTAAATGTGTCTGCAGTCTGCACTCAGAATCATCTTTCCGAGTAAAACCCAAAGAGTAGCTTGATAAAAAATAGATGTAGATTTATACCAAATATTAATTAATATAATTCATTAATTACAATTTATCGTACCGCTCGTGTTATCTCAGACACACATACACACAGACGAAATAGCGAAATTATAGACATATTTGATGATGTATTTTTTTGTCTGTTTATATATAAGTATTGAAGCGTGTGGGATCTACGGTTGATTCGGGATCAGTTTTGATCCCGATGGATGATTGTATATTTTTATTTTTCTCATCTCCCTGTATTTTTTCGACCATTGTGGCCCACCAAACTTAAATTAAAAATAAATAAATATATGTTTTTGCAAGCAAACAGAAATGAGTACTTCTACATTGTATGTATTATATTTCATTTTACATATTGTACATACATACGTGTTATACTGGACTGTATCTAATTTTTATTTGGAAAAGGGGCACTTTTTATTAATGATTAAATTGGGAACAGTATAGAAAAATGCGTTTTTGTTTTTTCAACAGTTTATTTATTATCAAGTGAACCAAAAGCATGTATGTAATTGTTTTTTTTTTATAATTCTATACTAATGTATGTATGTGCACACATGCATTAGTCCAGTTGCCAATATTCAATTGAATCCTGTGTTTACAAATTGCATATTTGTATTGCCCTATTTACGTACATACATCTGTACAATCGTAAAATATTTTCAATTTATTACAAGGCTTTTTATTGACATTATAACGATTAATTACAAGATGCAAGGTACATATAATGTCAGTTGAAAGTTAAATTTACGTCCTTTTTGAAAAAATAAATGTGCTTGATTATTATATAAACTTATGTTTTTGATTATAAAACAAAACATTTTTTCAGTAAATGATTATATAAGCACGCGAAGAACATGAAAAAAATTAATTCACGGAATGCAAAATATTTGAATTTATCAATTTAAATATAAAGTTGGCTGTGTAAAGTAAATATTTTTAATTTACTTACATAGTTATAGACAACGTTTTGTATATTTTCGAGTAGCTCTTGGATTGGGTGTACGTGTTTTACGTGGCCTTGGTTTCGGCGGTATTAATTGCATTTAACTCCACATCTTCCATGCATTTAATAACAGATTTACTAACTAGCACTTCTTGATGCACAATTCAATGCATACGAAATATTTCGTTTTCGGTTACAAATTTGAAAGTTTGAAAAGTTAAGAGGGCTGGACAGCAGCGCCTTGTCCTTACAAACTTACTATACTTCTCCCTTCCTCAATTATGGCAATAGAGAAATTATTTTTTAAAATGCTATGGATATCCACCATTGGGGTGCATCTATCGCTTTATTTTTTTGATTAATTATTTTTAATAGGAGCTAGGAGCCGCCAAACATCTATAAAATCGCCTCTTTTTTACACCCACGAAACGAGTCCAGCGTTCTTGTTTAACGGTCGATTTAAAAAAAAATACGCCGATAGATGCACAGAAAGTATCTTTCTCAAACCGATGATGAAATTTTTTTAAAAATTGGTCCAGTTTTGGAGCAGAAAATAGTAGAATACGAAACCTCGATTTTGTCAATTTAAAATACGTTTTATCTGGTCGAAGCGCAACTGTCGCATTCACTCAATATATATATTGATATATATTGTCGCATTCACTCAATATATACATACACTCAATATATATATCGAAGAAAGGAACGGTAACAAAATTAAGGTTTCGGGTGTACAGCCCTCTTAACAGTCGATTACCTAACCGGAAAAGACCTTTTTTCCGTTATGCACAAGCAAAATTGACTGTTAGCCGTTAAATGTGTCTGCAGTCTGCACTCAGAATCATCTTTCCAAGTAAAACTCAAAGAGAAGCTTGATAAAAAAATAGATGTAGATTTATACCAAATATTAATTGATATAATTCATTAATTACATATTATCTAAATATTTGAAATTAATCAATTCACTAATTAATTTAAAATATTAATATTTTCAAGTATTTTATAGAAGTGTACATATTTGCATGTTTTAATGCTTCTAAAGGTTATTTTATATATGGTACGATTTTATGTATTTAAAATTTAATTTATTTTAGTTTGGAGATTTTAAAATTTTAAGCATTTTGGAAAACTGCGAACACTTACTTGAAAAGTGTCAAAATTTTAAATTAGAAACGTAAAAAAATCAAATTATACTATTGAATCAAATTTAACAGGTATTGGATTTATACAAATAATCATATGAAATATTATAACATTCAAGTAAGAAAAAATTAGAAATTATATATATTTATTTTAATTTAAATTTAAATTTTCACTTAATAGTGCCTTGGACGAATAAAAATATAAACATATAAATTGAAAAAAAAAAATAAGAAATATATAATAATATATGTATGTATATTAAAAAAAGTAAAAAATATATAAATTGAAGAAGTTTTTGGTAACTCTTCGTTTCCAAATTGGGGTGACAACACTGGTCATTGCCCATAATCGTGCAATTTGCGGCAATAACTGTGATGTTAGGGTATTTTCTTTAAATGCGAAAGGGCCATATGCATCATTCAAGGTTTCAATTCCAGCTTCTATGGCTGAGATATTGTGTGTATTATGTTTCATTTTACATATATGTATTATACTGGACCGTATCTAATTTTGATTTTCTGAAAAGGGGCACTTTTTTCTTATTAACTCGGGAACAGTATAGAAAAATGCGTTTTTGTTTTTTCAACAGTTTATTTATTATCAAGTGAACCAAAAGCATGTATGTAATTGTTTTTTTTTTATAATTCTATACTAATGTATGTATGTGCACACATGCATTAGTCCAGTTGCCAATATTCAATTGAATCCTGTGTTTACAAATTGCATATTTGTATTGCCCTATTTACGTACATACATCTGTACAATCGTAAAATATTTTCAATTTATTACAAGGCTTTTTATTGACATTATAACGATTAATTACAAGATGCAAGGTACATATAATGTCAGTTGAAAGTTAAATTTACGTCCTTTTTGAAAAAATAAATGTGCTTGATTATTATATAAACTTATGTTTTTGATTATAAAACAAAACATTTTTTCAGTAAATGATTATATAAGCACGCGAAGAACATGAAAAAAATTAATTCACGGAATGCAAAATATTTGAATTTATCAATTTAAATATAAAGTTGGCTGTGTAAAGTAAATATTTTTAATTTACTTACATAGTTATAGACAACGTTTTGTATATTTTCGAGTAGCTCTTGGATTGGGTGTACGTGTTTTACGTGGCCTTGGTTTCGGCGTAGGATAAATAACATTCGTTGGTTTAGGGCTACCTCCTTCAATGGGAATCGGATCAATAGTATTTATTGGCTTGGGAGTAACCACTTCCATCGGTTTTTTGTCGATTATGATTCTATTTCCAGTGCTAACTCCGAATCGTCCCATAAATAATATATCACCAGTCGACGTCTTTATAAAGTACAAAAATGGATGGTCAGCATTAAACCTCTTAACAACCCTAGCAGCAGACATTCTAGATACTCCAA